>NW_026652279.1:138280156-138297803 GCF_009828535.3 Hylobates moloch
ATATTTTATTTATATAATGTATATATTTTATTTATATAATATATATTTATATATAATATGTATTTTATAAATTATATATATTATATCTGTATATATATATTAGAGACAAGGTCTCACTCTGTTGCTCAGGCTAGAGTGCGGTGGCATGCAATTATGGCTGACTGCAGCCTCGAACTCCTGGGCTTAAGTGATTTGCCTGCTTCAGCCTCCCAAGTAGCTAGGATTACAGGTGTGCATCACTATGACCAGCTGATTTAAAAAAAATTTTTTTAAATTTTTATAGAAACGAGGACTTGCTATGTTGTCTTGGCTGGTCTCAAACTCCTGGCCTCAAGCCATCCTTCTACCTTGGCCTCCCCAAATGCTGGGAATATAGGTGTGAGCCACTACGCCTGGTCTGCATCCCCTCTTCTATAAAAGAATATTGTGCCAGTAATTCTCCTCACCCTCCTGCATTATTAATATTTCTTTCAACTGAATTACTCTCATTAGAAAACAACCTTGATATACTTTTTTTCCATTAACAAACAAAATAGAACAAAAACCTCTCCAGATCTTGTATCTTCTCTCTTAGTATCTTCTCTTTAGATCAAATCTTGACACACTTCTCTATACTCATTGTCTCCAATTTCTCTTCCCCCTTTTCTCCTAAGCCTATTCTAATCAAACTTTGGGGTTTCATTACTCCAAACTGGCCCTCTGCATGAACAGTGCTTAGTACACTGCCTGACACGTAGGTATACTCAATAAATACTTTGTGATTCATTGGATCTCTGTAATGTAGCTCATGTTATCCTTACCATTGGAATGCTCCATTAACCTCCTTCCTCATCTCCACTCCTCCTTGCCTGATAAATTCTCACAAGTCCTTCACTCTGAGTAGGACCTGCCTCTTTTTTGAATGTTTCTCTAACCTCTCCTAGCTGAGCCAGAAGCTTTCTCTCCTATGTTTCCATTGCACCCTGTGACTACTGCTCCTGTTGCACTTAAAATATGCCATCATTTTTTCTTTAACTAGGTTATATCTCTGAAAATATTCTAGAAGCCTTCAAGATCAGTGATCACGGGTTTTTTTTTTTTTTTTTTAACCTTGCTCATCACCATAACCTAGCACAGAGTAGATACTTAACAAAAGCAGGTGAATAAATGGAAGAATGTGTAAGTCATCTAAAGAAAGATGGTAATGAAGGGTGAAATAAACACAGTAGCAAATAAAGAGATGGGGGAAGAGGGAGAGATAAAAGGTCAAATCAAGCCAGGAGAAAGCAAGCAAATGCACTGGGAGAAAATGTCTTGTAAGCAACATCAGCATTCTTTGTGGTCTGAATTCCTAGGATGAAGTAAAGGGTGGATGAATAAATCACTGATGAAGCAGCAAAACAAAATACCTGGGTCAAAGCTTTTATGTCACTGATAAGATGGCTCAGCTCAGTGAAGATAAATTCAAGCCCATGCCGAAAATGCTTAATATTTGTAGGGATGCTGGAGATGTTAGCCCCAAAACTAAAATAAATATGTTGGTTGTTGTGACAGATGTTATAGAGTCAAGTGGAAAAGTTTTACTAAACTTCGATATTTGAACCAATGCTGACTCTAATTTTCTAAAATAGGGATTAAATCCCACAGGTCCTCATTCCTAAATCAAGTGCTTCATCCACATACCTTCAAAGCAGGCAAACAACAAACTGACAAATACAGCGCTGAGACTATAATCGGGGTAGAAATGACTCAGTCTAAGCCTTACAAACAAACCTGGCTTTTATGCTAACATTCACACTAACATCTGAATGTAGTCTACATACATTAAGAATCTTAAAACAAGTAACCAAATTACATTGCAAAAATAGACCCAAAAGGAACTAGGAAAGCTCATTTGTCCCTTTCTAAATTCCTTCCTGCACCTCATTCCACACCGAGAATAGACAGCTCTCTTTTCGAGAGGGACTTTTTCTCTATTTTCCTCAAAGCATGAGAGGTATGAAGTATTTGCATCAAAAGGCAATAATAATATCAAAAGATAACATTTATTGGGAATCCCATTTTATAATGAGGTAATTCAGGTCTGAACAAAAATTCAGACCTGTCAGATAACTTAGAGAGCGAGTAAGTAGCCGGAAGGGAAATCTGAGCTGAAAGTCTTTCCACGACTATGTTCCTACAAGCTAAGTAAACATAGTACTTTAGTGTGTTTGTATTCTCAAATGTAAATAAATAGTCATGCAGATGTCCAAATGAATTCTGGGGTCACATTTAACTTTTTTTTTCTCCCACATCTATGTCTTTTGACATACATTGTATACTTCATGTTTAAAATCGCTGGGAGATGTGTACTACGTATCCATCAAAATTAAAAATAAAACATTACAAAATAAAAAAATTATTAAAGTTTCTGGGAGAAAAGCAAATTGTCTTCAGTTTTATTTACCATTTTTCTACCACAAATAAATAAATAAAAGTTGAAAAACGAACTATTCAGCCTCTGGAGCAGTAGGTAGAAAGTGATAAAATGCTATGTTAAACGAAGCCATTTGCAATATAGTTTTTCAGTTGGACAATCTTGCTTAGAATTCAATCGGTATAAACCTACAATTATCATACATCATACTGTCACAGTATAGTTGGCTTTAATTACTAAGAGAAAGAAATAAATTCTCTTCTTTGAAGATGTTCTCTGAGTAAACAACTGAATATCATAATAGAAAACACAAGATCTTAAATTGATGAAATGGTAATCTTAAATACCTATAGTCAATAAATGCTCCTTGAATGCCTGTGATGTGTAAGACACTGTCAGAAGGTACAGGACATAAAATGAAGCTTTCAAGAGAAATGGGGATAATGAAAATAAGGAATATAATATTCTTAAAGAAAGCAGACACCGATACCATTCTCCACTTTGGTCCACTAAAATTTTATTGCCAAATTGCTTACCAATTCTAAAAACTACATAGCTAGTTTTTAAATTAAAAAGTAAATTATAGAACAGTAAAGAAAAATTCTCTATACATACTTTTCTTTTTCATGTCTCTGTGTGCACACACTAAGACAAGGGAAATTTGTTAACTTTTATTTCTGTAACATTCTACTTCACTAGAATAACACTTGAAATAATTTCTATGTATATAAAATCAAATAATTTTGCTAATTTAAAAATTACCAAATATTCTATTTTATGGAATAAAATGTTGCCTGATTCTAAAGAAAAGGTATCAAATTAACTTAATGTGCCAGATTATTTTCAAATTTCCAAAGATAGGTGAAAAAACTATGATTCAGAAAAAAACCCCAAAGAATTACAGATAATAATGCTCATAGAAATGCTAGATGAAGTTAAACCATGCACCAGTTGATGTGTGTCTTTGTAGAATTTTTCTAGTTAACCAGGATCTTGAGTTATGACATTTAGGAAACCTTTTTTTCATTCAAACTACTGTTACATTAAAAAAAAATCAAACTATAAAAAGAAAAATAATCAATCTGAACAAAGCTAATACTCTAGATGCCAGACCTAGTTTAAATATAAATTAAAAAATATATATATATTAAAGTAGATTTTGCATTATTTACCAAGGTAAGGCTGAATATTTAAAACAGCCTTTGTAGTCAACAGAACCGACCTCAAGTTCTGGCTCTACCATTTTACTATGTATGTTTCTGGGGCAAATCATTTATCCTCTCTAAGCCTCTGTTTCCTTCTCTGTGAAACAGACATAAGAGACAGTATCTCAAATGAGGCTGTATCAAAGTGCTTAAGTACAGTGTTTACTACATAGTGGCGACTATCAGTATAAACAAAATTGAGTAAATATGGTCTTCTACATAATGACTTATTTAGTATCATAAAGGTATAAAACAAAAATGATTCTCATTTTACTAAATAGCATAGGGAAGTTCACTAAGAATAAGCCATTGTCTAAAGCGTAGGTGATATGCTAGTGGGATACCTGGCAGTGAGGTTCAGGGAAGAATATCTTGCTTGAGTCATCTTAACAAATGTTGGCACTCTGCCACATTTATCTTTCCTAACACGATGTAAAAAATACAATTCTGAATTATTTAAAAAAATTAAAACTATTTTCAGATTCCATACTTTTTTTGGTGATGCTAAAGATTAAGACTTCCATTTTCTGGAATTTGGAACTCAAAATTTAGAGATGTCCTTTTGCGAATAAGAAGTTTAAAACAAGACCTAAGTAATTTCCATTGTTGGACCATAGGCAAGTAATGATTCAGAAAACTGCTAATTGAAACATAGCTAAGCCATGATTTCAAATTTGCTTCAAGATAGTGGTAAATAAAGTGGTGGTACTGATAACACATATGCATAAAATTACATTGACACAATGTCACCTAGAAACTGTTATTCCCTGGAAGAGACAAATCAACTTTTATTACTGTTTATTGTTTTGAAATATTTTATTAAATTTGGTAAAATTAAAATCGTAATTATGCTTGTTTTTGTAAAGACTTGCAATGATTCTTTAGATAGAACAAAAAGGTTCTCATTTCTCCTTAGTTCTTTTGTCTGCTACTGCTATGACATAGGTAATTTTTCATCTAAAACTGAATTTGAATATGAATGAATTTAAATTTTCTAGTATAAATTTTCTACCTGACTGATACTGATATTTTTCCTTTGTTTTCCCCTTTGTCCTTACCTTTAAAACTTCTTGAAACCTAGGTAGTACTTCTAAATGTAAAAAGTCTGATGCAACACAAAATTAATAAACTAACTCCTCACTTCTTTTTCATTCTTCTAAAATAATATTTATCACAGAAGGAAAAAACTATTTCGCACATGTGACACTATTTTGTTTCTTTGAAATTCTTCTCTTAACAGACATTCAAATTAATATTATACATGAGTGAAGATGATAAGCTAGAAATTGATAGTACTTATATTTCCAAACTAATTAATTTCATTAGTTAAACTTTCCTCATGGACAGTGGAAACCCAGAAAAGTTTATACTCTTGTGTACCCTTTACCTAAGGTGGATAAAGTAATGAATAATATCATTTGCTAGCTACATACTAACCTAGTTCTTAATAAAAACTAAACCAGCTAGCATTCTTTTACATGACCCTACTAACAGTTATTAAAGTATTTTTGTAAATAAATAACTTAGACCTAAGTGTGAATGTACTTTACCAAAGCAAAGAGATTGTGCATTTGAATCTGAACAACGGTATACAAGCTGAAACTTTCATAAACTAGCTCATTCAATTAATGTGTTTATATATTGTATAGTCAACATGAGAACTGAATGCCAAGAAGAGCACACTGTTGTCATACTGGACAGAGCTTTGAAAAGTTTATGTGGAAGGTTCAGGAGGTTATTAAGAAAAAAGAACACTCAGTTAAGTATAATTTTTTTGGGTATCTTTTCCAAACCAATGTGAATTACTATCATGAATGAAGGACTAGAGCAATCCTAAAAGACAGAACTAGAATCAAATGATCAATTTAACATATTAGGAACAACAACAAAAAAATAAAAATAAAAGCAAGAAACAACAATTTGAGAAAACCGGGAAACCTAAATTGTCATACATTTCATAGATACCAAATTCACTTAGAAAAAACAAACAAACCTGTCCAAACAAGTACAGTCTCTCTTCTACCCACTAATAGAGTGAAATGGCTTTATCCTTTTGGGACATCTTGAAGTAAGAAAAATCCACTGAAAGTTGTCCCTATATGTGATGCTTACCATAGTCATGCATATGAACTTTAAATCAACTTTAAACGTCTTAGCTGCAGAATGTCTTAGCTCAGAATAGCTTAGATATTTCAAAAATGTGGGAGGGGATAACATCCTAATTAAAAAAAAACCAGTCAGGTGAGTTGATAACTAATTAGTAACTGATAAATAACTCAGAACAAAGCTTCAGAAATGCTTGATGAGGCAGGTAAGGCTGACAGACTTACTCTGAAGCTGAGGCTGCTGGAAGGAAAGGGGCTGTCCGAACACAAATGGGCTGTGTACTAGGGAAGAGGGAGGTTTTGCAGCTTGATCAAAGATGGAAGGAGCTGGGAGATTGGGTCGTGACTGAATGGAATTCAATATGGCACTCAGTTGGTCACCTGCAGTGGGTAAAACAGTCAAAACTACAACTCGTTATTCATTAACATCCAAAATGGCAAAGTAAATGGTGCTTTATGACATTCAGATAGAGTTGAACACTAAATAAAACCATGCCAATTCAGAAATGAGTGAAAACTGGTGACTATTAATCATCCTCAGATTAGGGACCGAATTTTGCAAGCTTTTTTTTTTTTTTAATGGAAGCGCCCCACCAAATCTTATATAGAAGCCCACCTATAAAAACAAATTCATTTACATTCATATATAAAATCTCTCATTATGTATGGGAGAATGAAGACTCTATGAAGAATCAGTGATGAATTGCTTCAATATTGAACATATATAAATGAAGATTTAAGTAAATGATGCCTTCTCCATAGTTCCCAACAATGACTAATACCACCGTGCCTCATCGGCGGTATATTTCATGCAGAAAATAAGCAATTAACAGTTTTTCTTTAAAAAGCAGAATGGGGCAAAGTATGTTATTAACATAGCAATGTGTTTATATTATAGTTATAAATTAATACTTTCTTTTTAAAGTTGTTACTGACAAAGAAATTCTACTTTAAAAGCATGAAATATTTTGCTTAGATGAATAATTTAAAAATCTGTAAGTCCTATATGACAAAAAGGATTATGAGCTACCTAATTTGAATAGTATCTAAAATATCAATTCTAACATTTTTCCTTGTACCGAAAGGTTTTACAAAATTTTTTTTAAGATAATGAAATAATTTGATGGATAATAACTCCTTTTTGTAAGTATACATTAAATAGTTTAAATGATGCTGGAGGTGGGGAGAGGGAACTACATCCCGACTAGGTGATGCAGAAACTGGAAAATAGTATCTTTCTAGTCATATTTCTGAAATATAATAAAGTTTCATATGTGAAAATTTCAACTGAAGTACCTACAAGGGATAGATTTATGTGGAAAGAACTGTGTACACGAGCCATATATCTTTTTGAAATAATAAGTGCTGTAGATTATAGGAAAAAATTTAGAGATCATGAAGAATTTTCTAAAATACTGTTTTAAGGAAAAAAAACTTACAAAAAACAGCTCTTTGATCTTGGACAGTATTAAGAGTTAAAATGGGAACTACTGTTACAGATAATAAAGTTAGATATATTTCATCAAGTTTAAGTTTCTTATTATTTCTTTGCTCCATCTAAATATTTTAAAAGCTTGTTAACAAGAGCAGGCTTATTATTAATATTTTTTTTAAGGAAACAGGATCCTGTTCTGTTGCCCAGGATGGCGCATGTGGTTATTCACAGGCACGACTATAGCAGACTACATCCTTAAACTCCTGGCCTCAAGTGATCCTGCTGCCTCAGCCTCCCAGGTAGCTGGGACTATAGGCATGAGCCACTATGCCTGGCATGGTGCATGCTATTTTTGAATGATATTCACAAAATCACATGTTTAAAAAGTAATACTTTATTATTTGTACATAACAAATTTTCTCAGCAATGTTTGTGTCTCTTAAACATTTATATTTATTTTAATGATATTTTAATAAATTATAAAGACTGATTTACTATGATAGCTATCAGTGTACAATGACAGACATTTTAAAGACTGAAAGCATACAATTTGTGTTAAACAAGGCTTTAAAACATTACTATATAGAGATATGGTAGCGGTAAGCAAACGTTGAGATTTTAAGAGTTGACAAAGGTAAAGAGAAAGGGACATAAAGAAAACACTACCAAGCATTTACACGATGTAAGTACAAAGATCTAGCTTAAATTAATGGAAATCAGGTACCCAAAGTAAGCGAGCAGATAATACCCAATCCTATGGCATAGGCTAATCCAAGGGAGTAAAAAAAAAATCTTGTGGCTAGGTTTCCTTCATAAAAATACTTTGTGGAAAGTAATGAAGCTATTCAATAGAAGTAGTTTTATTTTAAACGGAATATTCCTTATACATTTTGTTCATTGTTTTATTTTTTCACTTGTTCTGCAAGTCAGGTATAATGACACTGTATTTGTCCCTTGGAATCAAGTCCTGTGAATTAATTTAAATAAAATTAAAGTAAAATTATTTCCACGTAGGCTATCTGCTCCCTTTTACTCATGACCCAGCTGTATGTTACCTGTGGACAATAGGGCTGATTTTGAAGGAGTCTAGATCAGGTACATAGGAAAGAACAAGAGTGTGTGAATTCACATAAAAATGCAATTTCTGACGAACCTCCAGCATAAATTGTTTCAAAATTAACTATTGTTTGGACAGTCCATGATGCTGGTCTCTTCCATTAATGCAGCCAAAACAGCTGTATATATTTTATATTTATACAGCTTAGGGTTTTTTTCTTTTTACAACTTTCTGGTTTTATTATAGATACTAAAACCAAACATATCATTTCACATAATTCTAAATTAACTAAGATTACTGGGTTAGAAATTCAAAACCACATAAATTTTATAAAGCTCATGTGTAACATTACTTAAAAATACTATTTAAAAGTAATAGTTTGATTTTAAATGGATCATTTGAAAAAGTTCTCTGTTTCTCATTAACATTACCATCCTAATAAGTGGATGATAAAAATCACATTTTACGAGATTCAGTGAAATAGAATCTTTAGGATATGAAATCAAAATGAGTGTTTTTTAAATAGAAAAAAAATAAGCAAGCACGCTCATAAACTTAAGCCAAAACTGGTTAAAAACAAAAAACAAAACAAAACAAAAAAACTACTATGAAAAGAACACCTTTGTAAACATTTTGTATTAGCTTTCCATGAACAAATTTTAATAAAGATTTCTGGGTGAACACACATAAAAAGTGTATAAAAGAGAAGGTAATAAAAAACATTGAAGTTAGATAAGTAAAAGACTTACTTTTAAATACCTACCTTTGCTATTTCCGAGTCCATAATCAAATCCTTGGGCACTGCAACTTGCCCCTTTATTAAAAGCTTGCACTGAGAAAGGGCTTGGAGGAGGAGTTTGAGAATTCTGATCCAGAAGAACTTGTTCTACAATAAAAGCCACAGCTGTAACATTAGTTTCTTACATGCTATTCCCTATTCATACAACAAAGAGAGAAAACTGCAAAAGATTTCATGATGGTTAGATTTTAAAATAAGCTCACATCTAGATTTGATCAATTTAAATACCAGTCAGGTCATCTTAACATTAACAAAGCACCTGACAGATCTTTGTTTTTATTTATCAAATACACAGTGAAATTTAGAAATGAGATATGCTCTTATGAAGCCAATTTACTTTTATTGTGGCAGGATACATTATTGAATGCATACTAATATTTCTGGCCCAGGAACTCTTTGTATTTGTAACAAATTTATACAAGAATATTTTGCAAAACAAAATGGATAACCTATAAACCAGAAATAAAAGTATTTTGCATATTAGTATTAGAATAGACAAAAAAAGTAAGTATCTAGTATCAAAAGGAATTTTCATTTGTTAACTGTTCTAAGTTATAAATGTGAAAATTATGGAAAACTTAACTTTTAACTTATTTTATCACATAAAGATATTTTTCCCAAATAGAAGGATAATAATAAACCATGATACATAATCAGAGTCTATAAATGTATCAGAATTCTTATTTCAAGCAGAAAATGGCAAATGTTTTATCCATTTACAAATGGCAAGATGTGACCTATAAAATATGCAAACTAAATTAATCCCCTCTGAACAATCAACTGGCTCCAAGATTCTGTCTGATATAAAATAACACCTTAGTTAAATATCCATATTAATGCCAGCCAAAAAAGGCAAAATAAAGTCTGTCAAGTAAAATCAGGGGGAAAAGGTATTTATTCCATTAAAATAACCTTATGAAAAATAAAATATCTCAAGTATATTTTTAAATATCTTATTTTTAAAATATCTTTAAGTATCTTACATATATTTTTTAAAAGTCAATAGTCCTTTAAACAGAACAGGGAACTACAGATAGGGTGTGGTAGAGTGTTTCCTTCCTACTTGCAAATTGCAATTCTGCTATATCAGTGGTACTGTATAATCTATCCCTTTACCAGCATTTGTAGACTTGATTTAAAAAACCAATCTTAGCACTTCCCTTAGGCAATACTCTTCAGCATGCAATATTTCAGCAGGAGAATGTTTCTTCAGAAAAACACCCATGAACAGTAAACTGAATGGAAAAGATAGCACTGCTTCCCCTCTAGACTAAGAATGGTCTAGCACCCAGAGTGAAGTCTGTTTTTACCACAGCAGTAACTCTGCCTACTACAGATTTCAAAGACCAATAGAGAGTTTTTACAAAGAGGAAAACTTTTGTTTTACTCATACAACTTCATATAAATTACCATAGTGCCAAATCTTTGTATTTCCATATTAAATATTATCAGCAATGAATAGACTATTTGGGCAGCACATCAACTAATCTTAGTGATTTCAAGGCACTAACTTCATATCATTTCTTTCCTTATCACTCCAGGTTTTATATTAAAATATTAAGATTCACATGATCACCAAATATCTATGTCTGTATCTATATATCAAAAGTAAAAGATGATTAACTGATTACAGAGAAAAATTTAAACTTCTCTTAAATGATACTCTAATTTAAGAGGCATTTTATCTTGGAAGAAGCTTCTATCTTCTAAGTTTATAAGAATAAAATTTCCCAGGTTAGAACTTGATCCTTAGCATGGAAGGCATTTTGCATTTTAACAATAAGACCTAACTTACCATCCATTAGCTTTATCTATTATTTGCTCATTTAGTCTTCATATCAAATTTATGTGGTTATGACCTACAGGGTCGTTTTATAAATGGGAAAACTGAGGCACAGAGATATTAGGTTAACTTGGTCAAGGTCACATGAGTAAAAACTTATACAGCTGGGATCAGTACCCTGGCAGCCCTGCTTCAGAATCCACTCTTACATATTTTGCTGTACTGCCAGTTAAAAAATTATTAAGCATTAAGCTAGAAAAGTCCTTTAGAAGTCACCTAAGCTGTTCTCATATTTAACTTATCTTAAATAAAGCTGATCTCCTCTTAGGTATTTTCATTTATATCTGAATATTCCTATATAAAGAGAAATGTTTAAAAATTTATGAATATGTAATAAATATACAGTGATATATAATAAGCACATAGAAAGTGAAAAAGTCATTTAGTAAATGTCTGGTTTACATCAAGCGGAACCCTTATCTTTTTCAAATGAGTAGTTCTACTGTTTCAGGACATTATTTTATATGACCATACCATCTTAGACTAAAAAACGTCTATCTGGGAAAAACAAGGAGAGGAGGTAGGTTCTCAAGTTGTGCTCAATGTGTACAGCATGGTGTAATGAGTACAGCATTTAAAACACGAATGAAGATTCTGGCTGAAGTCTTACATCTGCTATGTCACCAGCTGCACAACCATAGACACATTATTTTAAATTCTACGAGCTTGAGTTTCCTACCTATAAATTTAAGATTATATCACCTACCTCAAAGGTGTGTTGTGGGCGGAAAAAGAGAGATATCTCCAAAGATACTCCATCATTATTGCAAATTTCAAACCTTTTTTGAATCCATATTTATGGCCATATTTCCTCTTGGAATAATAAGTATTATAAATGTATTATCTTTTGAATAAAGATGCATGTTCTCTTATTATCTAACCTCATCCTATAAATTTTGGGATTTGGCAGACAAGTCCATGTTTGCTTACATACTTATTTTGATGTGCTATTATTTTTATAATTCAAGTTGTATTGCAAAACTTCATGAGCAACTAGTATGTGTCAAAACTGTTTCAGAATTAGGAATGCAAAGATAAAAACCACGTGCCTGTCCACAAGGGACTCATAACTGGGTATGAAGAAATAAACATGAACTTCACTATGACACTATTGTTCTAGTGGCGAGAACAATTCTTTAGGAACACAAGAAATTCTTGGCTCTGTTGTGATCAGTTAAAGCGTCACCCAAGTGATAATGTGGTCTCAACTTCAAAGAACAAATTTTTGCCACCAAGATATCAAAGAGAGGGGGACAAAAAGGAATATATTTTATTAAGTGAGACCAATGTTGAAAAAGGTAAAATAAAATTTAAAGTTGAAAATCTAACAACAGGAAACCCTAAAGACACTCTGCATTAATTCAATGCTCTTTCCCTAAGACAAAATGCAATCAAATGAAGTTGCCTGGGAGAAGTACTGAGATTGGTAGTTTGAATACTGAACTTTCATTTTATTATAGAAGGGATAAAATGTTCAGTCCTGGACTGGTACGGAAGAAAGAGGTATAGAAATTTATATTAATGAAATAAAAAGCCTGTTTTATAAAGATGAGTCTATATGTTTCAAATTTTCTTTTAATTTTCTTCTTTAATGTGCACTGAGTACTCACGTATTTTACAAACCAATTTTAACAGTTCCAAGATTTTTTAACTTTTAGTTTTGCTTTTACTTAAAAAACAAACACACAAAAAACTCTTTAAAACAAAAGCAATACAATCGGCATTAAACTTCTGTATTTGAAAGCTTAATTGGAATAAATCACAAATTTAAGCCAACTTGCCATCTTCATGTCGGAGGTACTGGTTTCCGCCTCTGTCTCTAGCTAAGGACCATGCCTCTCCTTCATCACTCTCACAGAACTCTACCATGCTGTTCTGATCCAGTTGCACCCATGTCCCTTCAGAATTGGTTACCTGGTACGTAACAAAAAGCATGATTGATTGGCTTGATTCTTTCAGGGAACTCAGTCTGAAAACCAGTAAAAAGCTTACGTGTCTGAATAGTGTAATCATTCCAATACATTTCTACCAAGAAATTAGTTTCTGAAATTAAGGCCACAGCCTGAGGTAAGACAGAAGTCAATAAAAAGTTCTGTAAAATACTGCTTATTTATGAATTTGGTTAAAATAATAACTTTCAAAGCACAAAGATAACCCCTAAATAATTTTAAGAATTACCCAAAAACACATGGCTCATTTTCTTTTTTCTGCATCTAAAATGTCCTAACACAGCCGACTTTCTATTATTTAGGTTGAGAGTATCCATAGTGTAACTTGAAAATGACCCTTACTGAGAAACAGCATGACACACTACATCTTCAAGCTTATCAGCTGAGGCAAATGCCACAGTAGCCTAAAGAGTAATTTTATTTGCTCAGGACTTCAGTGAGACCTATGAATGGGAACAAAGAAGTGAAACCTTTTGCATATGACCACATCTCCATACCGATCACATAGAATATTTTAAGTGCTGATAATCCATGATGGTATAGTACATTTGTAATAATGAAAAAATATATGCAAATACCAAACATTTATATATACAATAAAATCATTTGTTAATATATTGTTTTCACAAGGATAATTATGCAAATCATTAGACAGAAGCACAGAAAAATTATGTATTTGCAATACAAGTAAAGATAAAATACATTAACATTGAAAAACCTGTGGTAGAAATGGCAACCTTTAGAAGAGATGCTTTGGTTGTACTACATTAAAAATGAGTATCTTAGAAGTCATGAAGCTACAAGAATCCATACCTCTCCCACTGCTTTGACTCTGTTTCCCAGAACTAACATTCCAATTGGGATACCTCTAAGGTTAGGGCAGCTTCTGATGTTGTGACCTGAAGGTCCCGTCTTCACTACCTTGTACATGCCTGGCCCTCCTCGCAAGAATGGCATATCTTGTTCTTGCATTGTTGCTTCCTGTGGGCAGCAGGAGTTTATGTCTTTGAAAAAGTCATCAGTATTAGTTTTAGATTCCTGAAAATTTGAATAGGAAAGAAAAATAAACAAAATACAATCTATTATCACTTTCAAAGCCTTCCTATTAATAGATTTTATAGCAAGTCTACAGTACTGTCAATATAAAAAAAACACATAACTAAAGATAACTGAAGGATTAGTCATTAGCACTAATTAAAGAATCTCAGTTTTTCAACAATGCTATTTAAAATAAAGTTGAAGGCAAGAAAATATAGCAGGAAACCAATCGACCTCTGGCTTCTGCCCACCACAATTTGAGAAATACAATCATCCTTGATTTTACTTTTATCTTTAATGCAATATTTAAATTTAACAGTAGGAAAAATAAAAATACTATACTATGTGAACCACAAGGGAATAATTTTGAATCATTATTACTGCATTACTGCATATTGTTACGGGTAAAAAAAGTCTAAATATTCATTTCTTCCTATGTTGAAATAATTATTTATAAATAGAGAAAACAGGTATGAAGAATCTGAAAACTGATCCATAAGCAGAGATGATGAAAAAAATGCATTAAAAATATAGCTATATCTTGCTATTTGTTAGTTATGAATGAAATAATGATGCTTACAATATTTTAACAACTTTTACTTTCTAATATTGTACAAATAAAAATGTCTTGCTAGATTTGTTAAGCCATTACTATGCAGTGACGTATTAATGCTAGTAACAGAAAAACAGACTATATTTTTAGTAGAAAGGAGAAATTAAATATGGATTCAAGTAAATATGACGTAAATTTATATTATTGAAAAGAGTCACTTCTAAAATGAAAAGAACCTACCCTAAATTTTCCGTTAAATTGTAATGCTGTGATAAAATTGTTTCCTATGTGAATGTGATAAAGAGAAATAATAACCTTTCCATATTTTCTCTTTTTCCCAACTAAATGTAAATAAAGGGTCCACAGTGGGTGTTCTCTTTGCCATCATTACTCCTTTAAAAGAGATTTAAAACTGCATTTTTAAATACAGTAATATGAACTCTATAATTTATTTCATATTCAGATAGAGTAATAGATAACCATAAAGAGACACACATGCAAACATTAGGTTAAAATTGATATTTAATAATGTTATAAATAGAATATAAATTTAAAAACGAACATTATGCAAGATAAAATTGTATTAAATAGTTCTATCCCTACCAGTACCCTCGTATGAAGAGATATGTATACATGTTCATATAGATAGTAACACAGTAGAATATTAAAAATAAAATCCTCAGGTTTAAAAATATGTGGATTCAAGAATTCTGTACACCTGCTACTTTGTTAATTCCATACATGACTGGTCAGGGAAAATGTTAAAGTCATCATTAACTTTCACATAGTATTTTGTGAATCTCACTGTAGTGATAAATAACCAATTTTTACTTATACAAATATGTACTAAGAAAAATTAATTTACATTTACTGTAATTATATTTTATTTACCAATATTCTTTGGTTACATATTGGAAATTTAATGGAAAAGATAATTTTAAACACTCAAAAAGCTTAGATTTACAACTGAAAATAAGTGTAAAATACACATTTTGTATACTCATCATATATATTTGTAAGAATTTATATATATGCAAACCTACATGAATACAGAGAGAGCACTCAAGATAAAAATTGAGAGTAACACAGGTCTAAACTTTACATAGTACTTGCTATTACACTCACAAGATTTTCTGTAAACATTCTAAAATGTCTGTTTGTAAATGGTCAATAAATAAATACATCATGCCATTTCATAGTTGGAAGAGGCAAGTTTTAATCCTACTCACAACTGATTGTTAAAAATTACATGGCAACATAAAAAAGCAAATATCCATAGATTTAGCAAAAAAAAAAAAACAGTTTCACTGGTATTTAATAATATTCCTAGTGCATTTAATTAATTATAACAATAATTCTAACTTTTGATAATTCAGGGTAACACTGGGAGTTAAGCCTTGGCAAAATTAATTATAATTGCAAACTAGTCACGGAAAGGCAATTATGAAAACTTGTTAAAAATTTAAAATAATTAATATTTTATTGAAAAGGTAATAAAACTATATTAATAAGTATAAAACAAAGTTTATCCAATTCTTGTGCTAAACAGTATAAAAAAACTGACAGACATAAAGTCATAAAACTGTGCCTATCATGCTCAAGCAATAGTAAAATACATGTTTTATTCAATATAGAAATGTGAGACCCAGGTACCAGCGTATTAAATTCACGAATTTCAATATTATTATCTTCTCCCTCCATTCCCATCCCATTCTCAGATGAACATTCAAAGAGGGAATGTGAAAGAGTTGGCAGTAGAAAAAATAAGAGCCATAAGGCTAGGAAACTGCCACCTAAATAAGTTAGTTGTGAAAACACTAATCTTAAATATAATCATTGGAAAAGCTAGTCATAAAACTAAATATGGCAAATTTGAAGTCATGTGGAAGTATCACTTAAACTAATAATACACTCTTTTTGGCAGGAGCGAGGAGAAAACTCAATTGCAGCACTTCATATAGATCTTTTTTTGGTTAAAAGGTTTTATTAATCTTAAGCAAAGGTTTTAAAGACACAAAATTTGTTATACATGCTGAAATACCTGAATAAAATATTATTGTTCCTTATAGTTAACTCACCTGGGGGAAAAAAGCTTTGGAAGTCCATGAAAATACGTCCAAATCCCTGACTCCTTGGCTAGCATTAAAGATATTCTGAGCAACAAAGTTTAAGAAAGAAAAATATCAACAAAGAAAGGGAACAGGATATCATCTGCAGAAGATGCGTGAACAGTAACAACATTTTTCTGTACTCTAGCACCAACACGGAAATATTATTTTACTAAAGAGAAACTGAAGCCATCTGAGTAAACAACACACCGAAGAAATTCTGTCTGATAAGTAAGTTTTTGTCAGAAGCTCTCCGTGGATATAGTGTGTCATGCCATTTACTAAAATTAAGAGCCAGAAGTTGTTATAAAGCTTAAGATACTCAATGCAAGAAAGAAACCTTAAAATTCTTTAAATGAGGACGTATTTGTTCTAATACAAGCCAGATTTGTTTTATGACAGAAACCAGTCTGCTGTTTTATAATAAAAATGGAAATGATATAGATTGTATAGAAAATGCAATTATCATTATGAATAATAATGGCATGTAGTTTACGTGAACTTATCACTTTTTGAAGTACAAAAATAAAACAGTAAAAAATAAAACAAAAAGTCTGAGCCTTTTTTTTCAATTTTCCTTCCCGCTATAAGTAGGGAAAAAATCACTTGGAAATGTTTCGAATGCTACTAACAAATTTGATAAGAAAAACATAAATAATACATACAATCAATTTTTTATCAAAAGATAAAAATTTAATCAATTTTATCAAAAGACAGGCCTACTTTTCTCCATCTCAAAGTTTAGGAAATGCAGAGCATTTAGGATCTCTAAGTTAAAGTCTAAAAATGTTTTGTTAAGGAACAATCAATTCACAGAAATGCTATCCTAGAAAAATCAACATTTTCACAAAATGTTTTACTGATAATTTAAATGATATACATTTTCGTAGTTATCTCATGCTATCAATCTATATTTATCTGATCTGAAATTAAAATCTTTCCAGTGAGTAGCAATTGCACAATTTTATTGCTTATGTAAATATTATGATAAAAGGTTATTTTGAATCAAAAAAGAGGACATTCAAAATGTTAATAAAAGAGATCAACTAAGACTTCAACAAAAAAGAAACATCAAAATTCCCTATCAATTATAAGTCATTTTAGATAATGAGACTTTATTTACTGTTCTCTAGTTCTATATTTTCCATATCCATATATAT
>NW_026652279.1:138298433-138354440 GCF_009828535.3 Hylobates moloch
GGGAACTATAAAGATACCTTAGAATACTTCCATTTATCTATCATCTACTTTCCTTGACATAAACTTTCTCTTCCACTCAACTCCCCTCACAATGTTAAAAGATCTCATTTTTGACAGAGTACCCAAAGAATTGGGTGTGTAAGTTTCAAACTATTAACATCTCCTATCATAGAAGTACACTTATTTTCCAAAAAATTAAGCTCGTGATTCCAGAGAGTCTAATGTCTTCCATGGTAGGTGCATAATAAATTCTCTTTTCATTTTTTTACTTGCATTTTCCCTGATATTTGAAACATTCTACCAGCTCACATTTTGTAGATTCCACATCTTTAGAATTTTAATTTAAAATCAATCAATGTTCCCCAGGTATGCCATCAAAGAATAACTCATGTCATCTTCAATACATATTATGGTATTCATCCTCATTCAACCATTAAGGTTGTAAGTATTTATCTTTCTGTAGTTTGGCAGTTCTAGTCAAAGTAATAGGATTATTACAGCTATAGTTGCTTCATTCTTTTATAACTATATCTATCCTTATCTCTCCACTAGATTAATGCATACTGAACATAAATGCATGGGCTTTAGAATCATATCAACTGGTGGTCCAATACCAGCTCTACTACTTTCTACTTGTGATCTTGGGTGAGTGGCTATCTTTATTCATTGCAAAAATGAGAATTATAATATGCTTAACATCACAGGGTCACAATGAGGATTAAATGAGATAATTAAGGCAAGAAGCATATATATGTTAGAAATTATTTTAAACAGAATGATCATATCAAATGCAAATAACTAAAATTAAGCATCCACAAATGTGTAAAGCATTAACAAATTGTGAAAACCTACTATGAGCAAAGTGTAATTTTTAATGCTTAGAAAGAAACAAATGTGAGTAAGAAGGGATGCTGAATGAGTCCTTATCCTCAAGTAGCTTAAAAACAGAAATAAGGGTACATAAACACAAATGGGCTGAAGGCAAGAAAAACAAATATTATGGGTAGCTAGAGAAAGAAGTAAGCCTTTTCTGCTTCTACAGATTAAGTGCTGCCTGAGAAGGAAGAGAGAAAGCTATTCTCCCCAGTACATATCTGTTTTCCACCCTCAATTCTCTGCTTTACCTCTATCAACTATTCATCAGTTCACATACATAGCATGTCCCCATAACTCTGAACATTTGATTCTGTCTAGAAATTCCTTTACTGTTTCCTGGCAACTTTTCTTCAAGACCTCCTCAAGTGTCACTTAAGTGAAGCCATTCCACAACTTATCACAATGCAATTTAATTATGTGAATATGGTATGTCTACCACATTACATGGTGAGTACTCCAAGGGTCAGAACTTCACCCCATCTTATTTACTCTGTATCCCTCCCCTCTGCATCTCCACCCAATGCCTACTTTCCAGCTTAGTATTTATTACTAACAAGAATGCAAATAAGAATTCTACGAATAAGAACTCAAATATTTACTAAATGAGCAATTAATGAATTAATGACTATAGCAAAATTGGGAAATAAAGAGAAGAAGATCACCAACCAATTTTGAGTCTGGACAACTTAAGGTTAGAAAAAAATGGAAGTGAAACCATTCTAGATAAATTAGACAACAAAACAAAGACTCTTCAGACATAAAATCGGAAAGCATGTTCTCAGCTGGATGCAGTGGCTCACGTCTTTAATCCCAGTCTGTAATCCCAGCACTGTGGGAGGCCGAGGTAGGTGGATCACTTGAGGCCAGGAGTTCAAGAGCAGCCTGGCCAACATGGTAAAACCCTGCCCATCTCTACTAAAAATACAAAAATTAGCTGGGTGTGGTGGTGTATGCCTGTAATACCAGCTACTTGGGAGGGGAAGACATGAGAATCGCTTGAACCTGGGAGGTGAAGGTTGCAGTGAGCCAAGATCGTGCCACTGAACTCCAGCTTGGGTGGCAGGGCAAGGTGCTGTAAAAACAAACAAACAACAAAACAAAAAACAAACAACAAAAATAAAACAAACAAAAAGGAAAAGAGTGTTCTAAAAAGGGTAAAAAGTTCTACATAATTGATAATGAATGCCTCACAGAGGCATCGG
Organism: Hylobates moloch; assembly: GCF_009828535.3. Taxonomy (NCBI): domain Eukaryota; kingdom Metazoa; phylum Chordata; class Mammalia; order Primates; family Hylobatidae; genus Hylobates; species Hylobates moloch. The sequence continues at coordinate 138,300,512 of NW_026652279.1, forward strand.
AACCCTTCATCTATTTAGCTCTATCTTTCTCATTGACTTAAAAATTATTTTGAAAACAATACAGTCATAATATGAATGTCTAATGCTATTTCGTCTCTAAACTAGGGCATTACTAAAGTGCTAAAACAGTTAAAGTCACCTTTGAACTAAATTAGGATATGAATATTTTTCAGTCAAATATGGTGTTTAAATAGAATGACTGATAGATCAAAATTGAGCTAAAGTTCATACTTACGATGAATACACGAATTCTAAAACATGAGTAAATAAACAAGACAGCGTGACAGGATCACTTTAAGGATTATCTAAAATGGGTAACTATAGTAATCTTATTTTTAAAAATAATTCATCCAACAGTCAGTGTTCAAACTTCCAATCTCTGCCCCCACTCCTCTCTCTATAGTTTGTTTGAGTTGGGATCCAAATAAGTTGCACACATTGATGTCAATACAAAATTGTTTTAACTAGAAAAGGTTGAAGAGATAGACGTAAACAGTGCTGAAGGCAACTTTTCAGTACTTTCACTTCTTTTTAAGTTAGCAGCATTGGTGTTTGAATACTTCTAATTTGATTTCATATCTCCCAGCTTTCATTTTTTTATTGAGTCATGTTTTACAATTAACAGCCATGATTAAAGTTCGTTTACTTTAAATGAACTGAAGAAGGGAGAAAGATAGTTTTTCTAGCAGTAAATGTATAAGACATACAAAAGAAGAGGCCGCAAGATGCAACTATTTAGGTGTGTTATTTCCTTGAGAAGATGAGAGGGAATCATTATTCTATGTCCTATCATGTTTAGCCCCACACAGTCAGATACTCATTAAGAAAAATGTACTGACTGGGTAAGGGGTCTGCCCTAGTCCCTACAGATAAAACCTTGGAAAATCATGCCTGTCCCTGCCTATGCCAGGCCTCTGACTCTGTGTGAGTCCTCAGTTAATACCTGTACTGAAGTAACTTTATCCCAGATCTTCCATTTCCTGCTCCTGTTTTTCAGTCTTCAGCCTTGTCATCTATATCTTTAATTTCTCCCTTTTCCTACTGATATCTTTCTTTTAACTTATAAAACTCGCAAGTCACTACTACTCTTAAAATGAAGAAACCAAAAAAAACCCCTAGCTTCCTAACAATACCAGACACTCTTGAGCTGTTTACATTAACAATCTCCGCACTCACATTCCAGTGAAAACCACCCACAAGTATCTGTATGCCTCACTCCACTCCTTACCGCTCCTCTAACCTTTGTTACCCCCTTCTTTCCCTGACCTTAAGGAGACTGTCTACTACAGATTGTCTCTTGGATGGGGTTCAAAAGCATCAAGTAACAGAACACAATGCTTTAAAATAAAATCATGGGATTCAGATTGTGACAGATGGTACTTCTTGCTCTTCCTTTCTACTTTTGTTTATTGACTTGCTTTATCTGTGTAAGTATCTTTCTCTCCCAAAAGCAGCTCCTCAAATGAGCAAAGAAATCAGAGAAAATTTGGACTGGGGAGGTAGAAAAGATAATATAATCTGGAATAATGTTTTATTAGGGACTTAAGAAAATTTTCTTAAATAAAACACACGATGGCCAGGTGTGGTAGCTCATGCCTGTAATATCAGCACTTTGTGAGGCCAAGGCAAGATGATCGCTTGAGCTCAGGTGTTTGAGACCAGCCTTGTCAACATAGTGAGACCCCATCTCTCTCTCTCTATATATTTTTTTGAGACAGAGATTCGCTCTGTGTCCCAGGCTGGAGTGCAGTGGCGAGATCTCGAATCACTGCAACCTCTACCTCCTGGGTTCCAGCGATTCTTCCGCTTCAGCCTCCAGAGTAGCTAGGATTATAGGTGCCCGCCACCACATCTGGCTAATTTTTTGTATTTTTAGTAGAGACGGGGTTTCACCATGTTGGCCAGGCTGGTCTCCTGACCTCAGGTGATCCACTGGCCTTGGCTTCCCAAAGTGCTGGGATTACAAGCGTGAGCCACCTCGCCCGGCTCTCCCATCTGTATAAAAAACAAAAACCAACTCCCCCTTGCCCAACAAAAAAGTCTATATTGGAAAAAAAAATTGTACAAAAGTGGTTGTTATAATTATCTCTTTAAAATACACTTTCGTAGAGGGTCAAAATCCTTTTTAACTGCAGGTATAAATCTGAGGAAAACTTAATAAGATGTAATCGATGTAATTTTTTAATTTAAAATTTAGTATTTTACTTATAGATGTATCATTGTTCAACTTAACCTCTGTAAAGCAGTAAGCCAACATTCTAAAGTTTCTTGATCACATATCTTCCTTCTCTTTCTTGCTCTCTCTCTATATACAAAGTCTCCACTGTGCTATTATAAAACATACACAAAAGCATATAAAACAGAATGAGATCAATAAATAGAAATGAAATTCCAATGTTTTCTTCACCAAAGAATTGTCTTGTATTATATAAACTACTGCTTTGGAGAACATTATTATGGACAATCAAGGAGAAAGTCAAATGGAATATAGTGAATGGTTTGATACAATAAGCTAACTTTACAAACTGATTTTTATGAAATTCAACTGCTACTAAGTTTTTAAATAAAATTTTACCCGTGCTATTTATTAGCTCTGTCCTAAAGAGCACACACATTTGATGGTAATGAAAAAAGGGAAAAATCATTCTTTCCTGGTTAATATATAAAATGAAGTGTGGGTTATTATTATACTTCATGAAGTAGCAATCTTGTGAACACTGGCTCTATTCTACCATACTCAACAAGGAGGTACAATGAATTCTCTCAAAGACTAGGATTTAACTTCAACTAGAATACAACATAGCACCACAAGTCTAAATAATAGTATTATAAGCCGAGAAAGAAGAGATTCAAAATTAGACAAAACGCACAGAACTACTTGCAAAATGTGAACATAACATACATTTATACATATTTTTGAATGTATAATTCTGAGTTCATAAACTTTAGTTTGGAATTCATTCCAAACAACTGTATAAATAAGAAAGAAAAAAATGTAACCACTCTCATTTTCTACCTCTTTGAAAGGAATTCAGTAGTTTTAATTAAGAAGTAATTAATTAAATTTACTACTTCCTGCCTATCTGTGATGGATCATAATCTGCACTAAGGGCCTTAACCTTGCCAAACTTCACTTTCATTACACAGAAGCCCTTAAAGAATTCAAGAAATTGTGAAGTAAAAGTTACTTAGTTGTGGGTTACCTCAGAACTGAAAAGCCTTAATTAAAGAAAGCCCTGTAAAACAAACAGCATGTATCTATAACGCTTTTTAACACCACCTTTTACTTACGTCAACAGGGACCAGAAGACTCTTGCCAAGATGTTGATTAAAAGAGAGGCACCAGGCTTCAGTGTAACCATTCATGTTAGGGACATACTTCTTTATTGTCTCATCATTCAGCCTCAGCCACACACCATCATCATTATGGATCTATAGAAAAAAAGCAACAGAAACAAGCCAGGCCTTCCTGTAAGTCCTATGAGGCTAGCAAGGTCTGAAAGTCTGCAAAGCAGGAAAATGATGGTGGATGTGGAGATTAAGCATCTAGTTTTTGTAGAAAGTAAGTCTGAGAGACCCTCCAGGGAAAAAAAAGCAGCAAAGAGTGCCAACACACTATGATAATAATTCATGTGGCAAGATTATAAAAGCAATTTCACTTAGGAATAAAAACACAAGGAAACCACACTTTAAGATACATAGTTTAAACAGTAAAATCAGATGTTTCCCAAAGGAATATGAGTCTTCCTTCCCTTATATCTGTATTTTAAGAATCAGAAGTCACTTGGTTGTATTACCAGAAAAATATACTGTCCAAAGTTAAAGCAGTAAGAAACACATTTCAAAACAAACAACATTTTAAAATGTCATGAAAAACTATACCTATTTTCAGTGAATACATGTACAGGTTCTGAATAGGTTATGAATACTCAGTTGAACATTGTTCTTTTCATGTTCAAAATATAATTTAGTTATTTTTTACTGATAAAATAAATGAAATGTTTGAAACTCAATGAACACATTCTATAAAATAGTTTTAAAATATTTCCCAAACTGCTTAAAACACATTCTGACAAAAAACTCAGTAACCTTATTATTATGCAAACAATGCAAAAACTTTCCGTCCAGAATTTACTACCAAGAGCTCCTTTATCAATTACCTCATCAATAAAAGTGATAGTTCCATTGACTTTCACTATGCCTATCTGCTCACTCTGAAGGGAAGGGTGGCTACGGATGCGAAGCCCTGCGCTGTCCTTGGCCACAAATTTTCGAACCTGAGAAAGGCAAAGATAAACAGTGAGGTAGGAAGAACATGGAATAGAGATCTTATAAGTAACAAGAAGTAAAATTAAGCAGGTTTGAAAGTATCATAATTCTTAACAAGGTTCCAGAATTATTTGTAGTGAGGCTCCCACTGCAAATAACAGTGCTTCATAACACTAATAACAGAACTTTTAAGCACTGAAATGTATATTACTGAAAATAAAGCTTAGACAATTATATATATTTTTAACTCATTTCTAAATATTGAAGATATGTGTTAAGAAGGATAAAAACCACTTGTTAGAAAAATAAATTCAATTACCAGTATTTCATTTTTTTAACATGCAGTTTACCAAAATGCCTATACTTATTCTTTAGATTTCAGAAATTAACTTTCCTTTTGAAAGTAGAGGACATTTTCATGTTGCAAACTTTACACTTAATTTCAGTAGACTTTTTGATCATTGTAAATGTTCCGTAGCAGGAAGAATACAGTATGTACCAATTACTATAGCATTACACAAAGAAATAAAGAAGTACACATGCTACAACTAAGAAATATTACCATGAACTACTCTCTAAATTTATTTAGGGATATTTAGAATTCAAGTCCTGAAATCAAGTAAAATGTTAGATGTTTACTGGCCATTTTGAAGCATCAGTGACAAACATGTAAAAATTGAATGATTCCGGCTCTCAATTCATTCTGCCCTAACCTTATTAGGCTGAGGTTCAGACTTTGGTTTGACCAACTGAGTTCCTGGTGGTATCATCCCTTTTGGTGGGTCTTTTACTTTTACTTCCAGACCAGCATCTGTCAGAAAAATCAGAGAACTGTTAACATTTGAGAAAAAAAGAGAAGGAAGATCCTTAAACCTAATCTTATAAACATCCACAGGCTGTTTTTAAAAATTAACACAAATATCTGATTTCTGTCCTTTTAAGGTGATGGATATTTAATAGGCTAAACAAGAGAAATATTTTGAAAATGGCCCTGAGATTCTAAAGGAATGTCTCAGGATGTCAAGGAAAAGAAGGGGCTCCCTATCTTTAACTAGAACATATGAAATGATACAGAAAAAATGGAAAATAATTAAAAAAAGAACCCTTGAGAATTAAAACTTATCTGACAATATCCAATCAGAATACCACTCATCATCTCTACGAGTCATCTCTATGACAATGTAGCATGGTCGTGAGAAGCTGAGGTTCTCATGTTAGACTGCTTTGGTTACTCCGATATCTCACACTAACTGTTTGACTCTCTGAGCCTCAATTTCTTCATCTATAAAATGGGAAAAATAATAGTATCTAATTCACCGAGCTGCTGTAGGACTTAAAATATACAAGGGGTCAGGGGCAGTGGTTCACACTTGTAATTCCAGCACTTTGGGAGGCCGGGGCGGGCGGATCACCTGAGGTCGGGAGTTCAAGACCAGCCTGGCCACCATAGCGAAACCCCGTCTCTACTAAAAATACAAAAATTAGCCGGGCATGGTGGCGCACACCTGTAATTTTAGGTACTCAGGAAGCTGAAGCATGAGAATTGCTTGAACCTGTGAGGTGGAGGTTGCAGTGAGCAGGGATCGTGCCACTGCATTCCAGCCTGTGCAACACAGTTAGACTCTGTCTCAAAAAAAAAAAAAAAAAAGTACACGTAGAACAAATTTAGATATATATAAAATGCACAATAAATGTTAGCTATTATTATTGTAATTATTCTAATGAATTATTATCTCTGCTTGTCTATGGTCAAGCGAGGTCGCAGCCCATTGATAGCATCGGAGAAAACTTAGGAAGAAGAGCAGGGAAGTTGAGTATGGAAGAAAATGAATGATTCTAAGTAAGCAAGTCTTTTTCTTCAGCTTCATTCCAAAAAACAAATAAAAGTGGATTTTTCTTATCTAATTTGTATCAGTTTTCTTCATCCCACTATTAGATAAGATGATGAAAAAAACTCTACTGAAATTTTACCAGAATTTTTAGAGAAAAGAAAATCTTCACAATGTCATTCTTGGCTATTTCTACTTTTGAATTCCTACTGTAATTTGTATCTCTTGTGTGTCACTACTTATATTCTACTTCATATGATTTTTGTTTGCCTGTTTTATTTTCACAATCCTCATTATTTTTTTTTTATTTTTTTATTTTTTTTTGAGACGGAGTCTCGCTCCGTCGCCCAGGCTGGAGTGCAGTGGCGCAATCTCGGCTCACTGCAAGCTCCGCCTCCCGGGTTCACACCATTCTCCTGCCTCAGCCTCTCCGAGTAGCTGGGACTACAGGCGCCCGCCACCACGCCCGGCTAATGTTTTGTATTTTTTTTTTAGTAGAGACGGGGTTTCACCGTGGTCTCGATCTCCTGACCTCGTGATCCACCCGCCTCGGCCTCCCAAAGTGCTGGGATTACAAGCATGAGCCACCGCAACCGGCCCACAATCCCCATTAAAGTGTTAACACTTGACAGGAATTGTCTTACCCAGGACAATGTATGCTCAGAACCAAAAAACATTTGCTGAACTAAAGGCTTTATGGATATGTTGAAATAAAGAAGAGTGTAGCAAATGCTGCTAGCGAAGGTCTCTAGAATGTTACAGATGAACTGGATATATCTGAGTCTATATAGTTACATTAATGTATGAGAACATAGAATTACATCAATGTAAAGTATCTCTTTACCTCCACTGCCAACGCAAACTACTTAAAGCGGGGTTTCCCAAATACTTTGGTGAAATATTAATTGGTATTATTTCTATCTCCACCATTTCTCTCTTCTCCACTCGCAAGCGGTCCCATGATAAGGATTAAACATAGTCAGACAAGTTTCTTGATTTCAGAACTTGTCAGAATCCCTAATATGTTAATATAGATTGTGTGAATGTCTCAAGTGAGACTACCATATACAAGTTGAGCATCTCTAATCTGAAAACCCCAAATCCAAAAAGATCTAAAGTCTAAAACCTTTGGGTGCTGACATGATGCTCAAAAAAAGCGCTCACTGGAGCATTCTGAATTTTGAAATTTTGAATTAGGGATGCTCAACTGGTAGCTATAATACAACTATTCCAAAACCAGCAAAAGTCCAAAATCTAGAATACTTCTGGTGCCAAGCATTTCAGATGAAAGATACTCATCCCAAACCAGGTTTTTGAAATTTATCTGATCACAGAAACCCCTTTTCTTGAGGAGTATCAGGAAAATTAATGTTACAAGAAATTCACACTGATAAGTACTAGAGTTTTCTCCTTGTTATCTTGTTACACAGACAGTTGAAAAGTAAAGAAAAGATTAATGCCTGAAACAAAAGAAACATGTTTTTCAAAGTTAATGGTTGTGATGATTAGTTGTAGGTGTCCACTTGACTGGATTAAAGAATATCTAGAAACCTGGTAAGGCATTACTTTTGGGTCTGTGAGGGTGTTTCCAGAGAAGACTGGTGTGTGAATGTGAGTGGAGTAGGTGGAGGAGATCTGCTTTCAATGTGGGCAGGCACTATCCAATCAGCTGGGGACACAGAGCAAACAAAAACAGAAGAGAAGTGAATGTATTTCTATTTTCTGGAGCTTGGATAAACACTTTCTCTACTGTCCCTCGACATTTGAACTACAGGGTTCCCATCATTTAGACTCCAGGACTTATTATCAGTGGTCCCCCTGGATTCTCAGGCCTTTGGCCTCAGACTGAGAGTTACATCATCTGCTTCCCTGGCTCTGAGGCTACCTGCATCTCAGGGTCTCCAGCTTGCAGGTGTGGCCCGTCATGGGACTTTTCAGACTCCATAATTGTGCGAGCCAATTTCCCTAATAAATCCCTCTCATATATCTAATACAGTCATGCATTGCTTAAGGATGGGGAAATGTTCTGAGAAATGAATCACCAGGCAATTTCATCATTGTGCAAACATTAGAGTGGACTTATGCAAACCTAGATGGTACAGATTACCTGGGTTATATGGTACAGCCTATTGGTCTTAGGCTACAATCCTGTACAGCATGTTACCCTACTGAATACTGCAGGTAACTGTAACACAATGGTAAGGATTTGCATATCTAAATATATCTAAGCATAGAAAAGGTACAGTAAAAATCTTATAGGACCACCACTATATATGCTCTTCGTCACTGACCAAAATGCTATGAGGCACATGACTGTATAGAGATCCTATTGGTTCTGTCTCTCTGGAGAACCCAGATTAACACAATGATAGATTAAAAAATGCATTCATTCATCCATATTTACTGTCATTATGTGCCAGGCACTGAGCTACACTGGAAGATCCAAACATGAATGCTTTCTGCTCATAGTCAGGAGAGGCACAGACACACCCACAAGGGAGAGACAGGGTAACACAGCAGCGTGGAAGAGAGCACACCTGACTAGTCACATCAGGGAATGGAGGGAGGGAGTCATGAGGGCTACAATGCCTGGGTGGACACCAGAAATTATTACAAAATGCTAATGCACTAATTAAATACTCATTATGAATGAGAAAACAAGGCCTCAAATAAGTTATGAAAGCTATCCATATGTATAATGCAAGTTAAAGGGCAAAACTAGAAGAGAAAAATAATTTTGACTCTAGTTATTTGAAGTAAGTAGTAGCTCATGGCTTTAAAGAAAATACCGATTTCAATGCCATCAATGGTAACATGAATAGTGTAGAGTCCAATAGCCCCTGGAGTCCAATTTGCACAAAAAGTCCCATCATTATTGACACGGATCAGCATATTCTCACTGGGTCTGAAAAGAAATAAGATGGATATTGGAAATTTTACTTTTGGTTAAGCAGCCAACATCATTACGATAGTTCGGCAAACACTTAATTTGTTTACATACCTCCTGGCAATCCTACCGCCCTGCCATAGTACGCTTGCCTACTCTCCAAAATGCTTGAATTTCACTTCTTTCTTACCTCAAATCTGCATCACCTCTCTTCCTCACTCTCAGGTGATCATGACCTCACCTCTTTCTTCTGTGAGACAATAAGCAATCAGATACAACCTCAAAGTTGCAATGTTATTAATAAACCTACTTTCCCCTGCCTTCTCTCATGGTAGAATGGAGGAAGTGTCCTGGATCTGATCCAAAGCTAGTCCCTCCCCTTGTGCTGTGAATCTTATTCCCTCAACATTTTTATGCTGCAATCACCTTGTTCTCTCTCATGCATCATCAATTACTCTCAATTTACTGAATCATTTCGATTAGCAAACAAACTTTAGAATCTTCACTAACACCTCCCTTTGGTATTACAGCCCCCTCTAATAAGGTCTTACATCTCTTCTCCTATTTATATCAAACTCCATTCTCTCACTTCTGCTTCCTTTCCACAATTTAACCTTACTAGGCTTTTGTTTCCAACATTTCCTTACAACTGCTGATGTCAAAGTCACCGATGACCACCATGTCCCCAAGTTCAATGGTCACTTCATCCTCAGCAATCTCTCAGTAGCATTTGATAGCTGACAACTCTTCCTATCTTGAAATACTGCCTTCTTTTTGCTTCTGTGACGTTTTCTTGGCTTTTTTCTTATCTCACTGGCCACTCTTTATCAGTGTTTTGTTGCTTTCCTTTTTCTGACTACCGTTTAAATTAAGGAATGCCCCAGGATTTGGGTCTGGGTCATCTTTTTTCTACCTATGCCATCTATCTAGGTGACACCCATTCCTCAGTTTTAAATGCCATCTCAATATAGATGATTCCCACATTTATTTTCCCCATGAGTTTCAAACTGGTATTTCCAGCCTATACATAATTCTGCTATTTCAGATTCACTTCAGAGATTTTTCTAAATTCTACGGAGGTGATCTCTCCAAACTATAATGCATCTAATTATTTTTTCCAAGTTTCTATTTTAAGAAGTGCTGTTCCTAACAAATAAAATATTAACTCAAAAAAATGTGCTTAAATCTGAAGTTAACAGAATTAATTATGGGCTGAAAAATTAAGACAGTACAATCAAATACAAGTATACCACATGCTGAAATCTCTCCACAATTCATTGGAAGGAGAAAAGGAACAATTTTTAAATAGCAAACAAACAAAAAACAAACTAATCAACCCTAAAAAAGTCAATTTAAACATTTTTAAATACTAGATATCTACTTTACATACCTACTTTCACTAGTAGGTAGTATTATGTAATATATTGGCAGTATTACAGTTGAATGTAAACACATTCTTTCTGCAAATCTATACATTATTATGTGACAAATCTCTATCGGCAACCTAGAAAAATGCTATAAAGTATTTATTTATAGAAAATAAAGTTGAAATGCAGGATGATTTTAATTGCAAGCAGCTGACAACACATGTTTTGGTTATACTTTGAGAAAACGATCCTTACCTCTTAGGAGTTGGTGATGCAAAACGTAGTTCTTCAAATGAATAATTTTCATAAACCTTTAAGAAAGAGACCAGTAACAATTGTAAAATCATTTAGAAACATTCTCAATTAACAGAGTAATACATTATTCAATAAATGGTTGTGAGACAACTGGTTATCCATATAGGAGAAAAAGAAAAAAATTACCTACATTAGACCATTTATTAAAGATAAATTTTACATGGTTTGAAGATCCAAAAGTGAACACCAAAACTTAAAAAAAAAAAAAAGCAAAAGAAAGAAACAGATAACATCTTTTGAGTAAATTAAAATTTTAAAGTTTTCCAAAACAAAGATACTATAAAGATAGGAAAAGCTTCCACCTTGGAGAAGGAGATTTGTAACTCGTACAACCCAAAGGTGATACGCATGCATAACTTATAAAGAATAAATCCATACAAAAGATATAAACAACAACAAAAAAAGAGAGTCAAGCCAATTCTCTGAAGAAGAAATCTGAAAGGTCAATAAAGACTAGAAAAGTTATTTAACTAAACTTGGAAGAAAATACGAATTAAAACAAAACTAAAATAAATCATATCATGGTCATCAAATTGTGTTGGTAAGAACCAAGTGCAGAGGAGAACATGTAGCACCTGCTACTTTCATACATTGCTTGTAGGAGTGTGAGTTTTGGCAATACTTAATGTAGTTGTAGTTGTGCATGCCCTACAACTTAACAATTCCACTTATAAGTATGTATCTTACAGAAACTCTTGCTCATGTACAAAAGGAGACAAATAAAGAATGTTTATTTCAGTACAGTTTATAATAAGTGTCCATCAATGGGAGAATGGACAGATTATGGAATAGTAAGTAACTCAATGGAATACTTTAAAGCAGTTAAAATGAATGACCTATAGCTAGATGGCTGAACCTCAAAAACAACATTAAGCAAAAATCTGGCAAAATGATACATACAATATGATATTATTTTATAGACTTCTGGAAAACATATTGAACAACCCAAAATATACTGCTTATGAATAAATTTGTATTCAGTAAGAGCCTAAAAATATATACAGGAATGAGAATCACTACACTCAGGGCAGTGGTTACCTCTAAGGAAGGGGTGGTAATGGGTCTGAGGAAGGGTTTATGCAGGCTTCAATTGTACCTGTAGCAATCTGTTTCTTAATAAAAAAATAACAAAATGACCTGAAACAATTATGGTAAAATGTAAAGACAAAAATGGGCTGTAGGTACATGAAACTTGGCATGTTATTCTGAATACTTCTGTATGCCTGCAACATTAGCAAAGAAATCATTATCTTTCAAGGTTCAGGTCAAGATGTCCAACCGCTCATCTACTTCTAACTCCTCCTGTAGTTACAGTAAAAGGAAGCAAACTCAAAGCCCCCTTCCTTCTCTCTACCCTTTTTGTTTTCATAAAAATGAATTAGAAATGATCTAGCTGCCTTTACCTACTCAAAAGTTACACATGAGAAAAATGCAAGCCAAGGCTGAGTCTTTAGCCATACAAAGGTGAGAAAAGGAAATCCATGTTTCTAGACTTTACGTACAATGTATTTTCTACTCCATCACTTTCCCTCAAATACATATTATTAACACACTTAGTAATGAAAGAAGAGACCATATCTCATCTTTCCATCCTCTACAATACTTGGCTCACTACTGAGTGAATACATAGTATTTGTGAATGGTTGATAAGGAAAATTTCCTTTCCTGGGACCTGAATTAACATTTCACAGATACTGTTTGGGAATGGTATTCCATAACTGCTCTAAACCTAGGCTACTCAGAACATGTTTGAAATACTGCATTCCGTTGTGGTAACAAAATTTGTAAAAGAAATTACACAAATTGAAGCATGTTCATAGGAAACTAAAAGATTAGGGAGGTAAGGAGACTAGAAACTAAATTCCTTAAGCGAGTGTTGGAATAGAGAAGAATTTTTACCCTTGCTTTTTTTTTTTTAATAGTAGAAATGATTTTAAACTTTGATGCTAAAATAGCCAAATGTGTAAGATGGATTTTTAAAAAAATGAGACAAATATTTATTTCAGATGTAGAATTCATAATGAGACTATTAATTTGGTGAGTAAAAAGTGAGAGAAGAGAATTCTTTAACAGCCAGTGGACAATTCACCTAGAACTCTAGTTTCTCATTCCCTGATTTCTTTAACCTCAATAACTTCAACTTTTCTTCCAGCCACTCACACCAAGTCACAGACCTGTGACATTACTCAGAACTGTTCTGTCTCTGAAATCAAAATAAAATGGCCTGTTCAGTTTTTTACCTCAATAACTATTCCTATATCTACTTTGACGTCTAGTCTCTCCTACTTCCTTGACTCTCTGAAATTTCTTCCCTTCCAAACTAAATTAGGTTCCACTGTCCTCTCTTTAGCTACCATATACTCAATTTCCTTGTTCCACTGTTCTTTTGCTGAACTATCTAGCAAAATTTTAATGCTAGATCAATCCAAATGATTTTTATCCATTCTCATATGACTCACACTGTTATTCACAAATAATCTTCAATTTCAACTGATTATTCAAAGGCATCTAATATATCTTTTCTGATCGGTGCTTTCTTTTAATCTCTAGAATAACAATTTCATTTTATCCCCTTTGTTTCAAAACCTTGACCCTAAGATTCACCACTTCCATTTCCATCCCAAAACATATAATTACTGTTTTAAATAATTCTTTTGGCTGTAAAACCTACAATTTACTAGCATCTGTATTAAGCTTTCTTTTCCTTCTCCTGGTAGAATGAAACAAGCACTACTCCTCCTATTTAAGGCCAATGCTACCACTTGAGCTCTAGATTCTATTTTTATATTCAGAATATCTTTATTGTTTTCTTTCTCTCAATTACCTCCTAATCAGCACTCAAATATGTAAGTCTGTCTCTATTAATAAGACCCCATACTCCAAAGCCTTCACTCAATTCCATTTCCTCTGGTTCTTTCTATAGTCAAACATCTTGAGAGGCTTATCTACACTCACTTCAGCTATTCCCTTAATTATGTGTTGCTTCTTTGGCTAGTATTCTTACCAATGTGAATTGTTTTTCCTTTTCCTTTCTTTTTCTCTTATCTATCGTATAAATCAGTATTTCTCAAAGTTTAGGTTTTGAATTTGAATCACTCTGCATATTTGTTTCAGGCAAATTCCTGAACCTCTCTCCAAACCCACTGAATCTAAATCTCTGGGTGCTTGGAAATCTTTTTTTTAAAGTAAGTGCTCCAGATGCTTCTGAAGTAGAGAAGAGTCTGTGACTCAGTGATATTGGTGTTTCTTAGGATCCTATCCTGGAACTTCTGTCTTCATTCACCATAGAAGGTATCATCTATTCCCATGACTTCATAAGTAATGTAAGTGCTAATGATTCCCAAATCCTTTTCTTGAGGTCAGACTGTGATCACTCAGGTCTGTACATCTAACTTTGTTTTATACATCTTCACGTAGGTATTTCAGAAGTATCTAAAACTCACCTCATCCAAAACTGAATCTGTCATCTTTCTCAACCAAAACCTGCCCCTCTTCCATTATCAATTGGACACAAGCTCAAAATGTGAATTTCATCTTTTATTTCCTACCTTTCTTCTTTACTCCACCTCCACTAGCTACCAGGTTCTACTGATTCTATTGAATCTATCCTGACTGACAACTCACTAGTCCAATTGATCAGCATATTTCACCAAATTAAGTCAATAGTCCCCTAAAGAGACTAAAACCAAGCCATGTTTCTTGATCATCTGCCCAATTACACTGTCCATATTCCACCATAATCATTATAAAACACAAATCTAATCAAGCCATTCCTCTACCTAAAAGCCTTCAATGGCTCACCACTGCTCTCTGAAAATGCCAAAATTACAAACTTCAGATTCAAATAATGACTATCTTGATAATTTAGACTAACATTGTCTCTGAAGATAACTAAAACATCCAAAATATATATTTTTTAAATGTCTAAAGGTATTAGAGAGCTAAAAATCCCAAAGAGTTCTAGGAGATACATTTGGCATTTGAGAGAACCCAAAATTGAAGGGGGCATAGGTAAAACCCAAAACCCTGAAGAGATACATTCTAGCATGAACAGTAAACTGCAAACAGACAAGTACTTAGAAATTTTATTTTATTTTGCAGACATGGGATCTCACTACGTTACTGAGGCTAGTCTTGAACTCTTGGCCTCAAGTGATGCTCCCTCCTTAGCCTCCCAAAGCACTGGGATTATAGGTGTGGGCCACTGTTCCTGGTCAAAAGTAGACAAGTACTTTCACAGGAACTGAAACTCAGCCTAATCCATCTGTATCTCTGATTCGATTAACTTGATCTGTAATTGGTGATCCCCTCTGGACATCTGCCAAAAACCAACGAAAATCCTCTCTGAAGATAGGATAACATCATCTTAAAAGTGTTGCTGCAAATTTAATATCCATCAAATGCTCTTTGAACTTATAATTTCATATCTGCATCTGAATCACTGAAATGTTGGTTAAATAAACAAATGTTGAAAACTAAAATTTTTCTGATAAGTAAAATAAATCACCTTCATCATTGTTATGGCAATATATCGAGCTTCCTTCACGATCATTGGTTCATATGAAACATCTAGCTTTGGTGATGCCAGCCCTCCATAAGTCATGTCAGTATTAGAAGATGCAGCTGTTACTGCAGGACTGCCAGGAATCCTTTGAGGTTTCTTTGCTTGATCTTGTTGTAAAGACGTTTTTTTCTGAGAAACAGGGACAGCTTTCACTTCCACCTAAACACGGTATTATAGAAACCAAATACTATTATTATTTAATTGTCACTGACATCAAAATAAGCAACTTGCAATTATAAACTCATAATTATGTATACTTTATGTTAGCATTGGTCTATCTCTGGCATTCCCTTCAAAGGCTTATTGAAAAGAGTTCGAATGACCTCAAGATGGGTTGACAATACGAACCATGAACACAGTGTAAAACAAGGCCTCATAGTTTTGGAATACATAATCAGAGATATCAAAACATAAGAACAAATGCATCACTAATAAAGTACAGGAAAAAATAGTAGAACGAATCTACATTAAGTTATTGCAGGGACTAACAAATTATTTTATCAGGTAATGCAAGTGTAAATGCTTTCCCACAATCTCAGCACATTTTAAAGCACTAATGTCAGTTTGAGTTGCACTGTTCTACGGAAGAAAATGTACTCTATTGATAGAAGTTTCAAAAATTACCACTTAATAAAACAAATCTTACACCTAAAGCCCAAATATGTTTCTTTACTCTGGTGAAGAAAGAATATTATTAGACAGCTCTATCACCAACATAAACATTTGATTTAAGCAATCTATTAATAATTAAACTTTGCAACTCACTTTCTTCAACAATAAAATGGGACTATCTTTCGTCCACTAACTCTACAGTATAGATGCAAAAAACAGATTCGTTAAGGATGTTAATATATTGAAAATACAAATTGTCTTATAAAAATACCTTTTAGATATATTTTCCAGGAATTATAACTTTGCAACTCAATTTCTTCAACAATAAAACGGGACTATCCTTCATCTACTAACTCTACTATTTCATCTACTAACTCTACTATTTCTGAAAAATACTTTTCAGAAATATTTTCCAGGAATTATAAGAAAACATTGTTTTTATTTGTTTATGCATTGGCAGAAAAACACTTGACCCCTAGGCAATCACAAATGTACATACAATTTGAATACCACTTTAGTTCTTCAACAGGTATCACCATTCTGAGCTTTACTCAAAGTTTCTGCTGCTCCTTACAGACAACAGTTTCATGGTTGGCAAGAAGAGGTAATTCAACAGGATTGTCACAGAAATAGAAAAAGTAGCAGAGATGTGTCTTTATAGCAGCATGATTTATAGTCCTTTGGGTATATACCCAGTAATGGGATGGCTGGGTCAAATGGTATTTCTAGTTCTAGATCCCTGAGGAATCACCACACTGACTTCCACAATGGTTGAACTAGTTTACAGTCCCACCAACAGTGTAAAAGTGTTCCTATTTCTCCACATCCTCTCCAGCACCTGTTGTTTCCTGATTTTTTTAATGATGGCCATTCTAACTGGTGTGAGATTGTATCTCACTGTGGTTTTGATTTGCATTTCTCTGATGGCCAGTGATGATGAGCATTTCTTCATGTGTTTTTTGGCTGCATAAATGTCTTCTTTTGAGAAGTGTCTGTTCATGTCCTTTGCCCACTTTTTGATGGGGTTGTTTGTTTTTTTCTTGTAAATATGTTTGAGTTCATTGTAGATTCTGGATATTAGCCCTTTGTCAGATGAGTAGGTTGCAAAAATTTTCTCCCATTCTGTAGGTTGCCTGTTCACGCTGATGGTAGTTTCTTTTGCTGTGCAGAAGCTCTTTAGTTTAATGAGATCCCATTTGTCAATTTTGGCTTTTGTTGCCATTGCTTTTGGTGTTTTAGACATGAAGTCCTTGCCCAGGCCTATGTCATGAATGGTATTGCCTATGTTTTCTTGTAGGATTTTAATGGTTTTAGGTCTAACATTTAAGTCTTTAATCCATCTTGAATTAATTTTTGTATAAGGTGTAAGGAAGGGATCCAGTTTCAGCTTTCTACCTATGGCTAGCCAGTTTTCCCAGCACCATTTATTAAATAGGGAATCCTTTCCCCATTTCTTGTTTTTGTCAGGTTTGTCAAAGATCAGATAGTTGTAGATATGTGGCATCATTTCTGAGGGCTCTGTTCTGTTCCATTGATCTATGTCTCTGTTGTGGTTACCATGCACACGTATATTTATTGCAGCACTATTCACAATAGCAAAGAGTTGGAACCAACCCAAATGTCCAACAACGATAGACTGGATTAAGAAAATGTGGCACACATACACCATGGAATACTATGCAGCCATAAAAAAGGATGAGTTCATATCCTTTGTAGGGACATGGATGAAACTGGAAAACATCATTCTCAGTAAACTATCGCAAGGACAAAAAACCAAACACCGCATATTCTCACTCATAGGTGGGAATTGAACAATGAGAACTCATGGACACAGGAAGGGGAACATTACACTCCGGGGACTGTTGTAGGGTTGGGGGAGGGGGGAGGGACAGCATTAGGAGATATACCTAATGCTAAATGACGAGTTAATGGGTGCAGGAAATCAACGTGGCACATGGATACATATGTAACAAACCTGCACATTGTGCACATGTACCCTAAAACCTAAAGTATAATAATAAAAAAAAAAAACTGAAAAAAAAAAAAAGAAAAAGTAGCAGAGATAAAAGTGATAGTATTTTTAAGTAATTGAGAGCTACCTCAGAACTACAGACTGTCTTTAATGTTTATTGTTCTTAATAATGTGATTCTATGGAATCAGTAGTTTGAGACTTTCACTATTTACATAATGTTAGGCACAGATGACAAATATGTTCCATTAAGTGACCACTATCTTCAGGTGAGGTTACAAGAGACCAGTATTTAGACCGACACAAACCCCTGGAAATATTAAAAACCCATTCTTATATTTAAAAAACAGCAGTTTACAGGTATATGGTTAAAATTTCAATGCAAACACATGTGCCAGCATAAAAAGCTTTACACTTTAAACATAATTTAAAAATTTGAAGATGATACAGACAGGAGTCAGGGATATACTGGATAGGAGAAAGTGGTTCCATGGCAAAGGCACCACCCTCAAGCCTGGAAACCATGGCCCTAAATGAGAACAGTTTATCCTTGTATTCCGCCTAAATGTTGCTTTTTTGGCCAGCCCTGCCCCCCTACCCTATGCCCATATAAATCCTAGACTTCAGCTAGCAGAGAGACAAGTGGCGAATATCAAGAGGAGAAGCAGCAACTGATAGACGTGCGGCTCAACCTCAGACGGCACCACTTCGGAGAGGAGGGTAGCTGGAGACGGCTGGGCTTTAGGGAAATATCACCTTCTTCTCACACCATGCCCTTTCCAGCTCCCCTTCCGCTGACAGCCACTTCCACCGTTTGATAAAATCCGCCGTGGCTGGGCGTGGTGGCTCACATCTGTAATCCCAGCACTTTGGCAGTCTGTGGCGGGAGAATCACGAGGTCAGGAGATCGAGACCATCCTGGCTAATACGGTGAAACCCTGTCTCTATAAAAATACAAAAAATTAGCCAGGCGTAGTGGCGGGTGCCTGTAGTCCCAGCTACTCGGGAGGCTGAGGCAGGGGAATGGAGTGAACCCGGGAAGTGGAGCTTGCAGTGAGGCGAGATGGCGCCACTGCACTCCAGCCTGGGCGACAGAGTGAGACTCTGTCTCAAAAAAAAAAAAAAAAATTCTGCCGTATTCACGCATTCATCACGTTTCAAACTGTTAATATGACCTGATTCTTCCTGAATGCCGGACAAGAATTCAGGACACAATGGGTGCGGGAACCCAAAAAGGCTGTCATGCTGACTCTTCACTGAGCTGTTTAACACTTAGCCATCCACAGACAACAAAGCTAAAAAAGCATTAATTGTGACACACCCCTAGACGCTGCTGTGGGGCTAGAGCCCAAAGGCACTTGCCTGGGCCCTGGCACCTGCTTGCCTGGGTGCTTGCCATCCTGCAAGGGGTTTGAGTGCAGCAGCCAAGTAAATGAGCTACACCATAGCCACGTCCCAAGTCCCAAAAGGGGTCAAGGGAACTCTCCTGTATCAAACATATTTGATATTAAATTAGACACTTTTTATACATACTATTTCAATTTAACCCTTCTGTAAGCAACTATATTTACCCTAAGTATTTAATAAATTATCATTAGAGTCTATGTGTGTATGCACCATGAACCTTGAAGTAAATCACTGAATAATTTTATACTCTAAGAAAACTGAGACATTATAGAATAACCATTCTGCTTTCTTTTGCAAACTGTGCTACTTTAAAAAAAAAGTTATTCTTTTATTTCCTATGTGACTTTCTCTTGTCAATAAGATTTCCTTAAAATAAACTTTTTTTTTTTTTTAATTTACAGGAAGTTTCAAAAGTAGATGATATGTCCTATGTACTCTTCACTCGGGTTCCCCCAATGGCTACCTTTTATCCAACACTGCCAAACACTGCTGGTACTGAACGAAAACCAGGAAATTGACATTGGTACAATACGTGTGTTTAGTTCTAACTCATTTTATCACCGGTAGGGGACAGTCATTTTATAAGTAAAAAATTATAACAATAACACTTGTTGCTTTCGAAAGCATTTTGGAACTCACTGAAATATTAGCTGCAAATCAACTTTTATGTTTCAAATAATTAGCTATCACTGCATAAAGATTTTAACAATTTAAGAACAGTCTAAAGTACTCCTAAGACTTCATATACTAATAGGCTGAAAGTAAAATAGGTTAAATTAATTTTGTTTCCAGCTAATATGATATTAATACATTAAACACCAGTAGGAGCACAAATCACTTCTTCTAGATAGTATTTAGAGTGGTTTTCTAGAAAGTTTCTAAATTGGATAAATCTGACATGAATTTAGAGCACACTGAGTAAGAGGTTTAAGGCAAGGAAAGATACAAAGTAGGAGAAGCAAATATATGGAGGAGAAAGAAGAGGAAGAAAAGAAGCAAAAACGAGAAAGAGGTCAAAGTGAAAGAGGAGAGGGAAGGAGAAGAGGAAAAAAAAAAAGCAGATCCATCATATGGTTAAAAAAAGAACTCTAAGATGAAAAGAAAGATAAAGTCTGACTTTCAAATGCAAGATATAAACATACCAGATATCAAAAGAGATAATAAAAGGTGCAAACGAGAAAACACAAGAAAGAAAATAAAACTAAAGAAATACCAGAAGCATAACAGTATGAACATGGTATTAGAATGTTGTCACATGAATAAAAAACTTAATCTTGAGGGTTTAAAGATTGGATTTAACAACTCACTACATTGAGAAATTCATCAGTGAATACACAATACACAAGCCCTTCAACATCTTAATGTGTACTGTACTGTGATCAAAAATCTGTCCTTGAGTAGTAATTTTTTTCATATCACTATCAGGATAACTTTATTTTTAATTCATTTTTTTTCTTATAATTTGTGATGCTTTTTGCATTTTATAGAATAATTCCAAGTAGGCATGAACTCACTTTGTGAAGGGTATGACTTGCCTTAAAAAATAAGATAGAGAAAATATCAGAGTATAGCATATTATGTATGTATGTGTGTATGTATATATAAAGTATATTATATGCACTTAATATATGCTATTACATAGACACTATTCCATCATATATTATATTTATATCTTTGGGTTATAATAAAAATTCTAACTATGGATCATGGACAAATATTTGAAAGATACTGCTAAAAGACTGATTTTGATTTCGTGTAAGGGTTGAAAGCTTTTCCATACAGTTTTATTTACTGGTCTTAAGTCATGTAAGCAATGTGCTCTTATTTTTTACTTAGGTAAGATGCTACATTGGAATGGTACTTCTTCACGCTATAAATGAAAGAATGCATGAAGTAGTTGAAATAGTTCTACTGAAAATAATATTGAGGCAAAATTAGCCACCCAATGAGCAAAAACGATTTTGTGGCTTAATCAGCTCTAAGCTTCAAACAACCAATCACTCTATAAGACAACTTTGAAGGAGGAGACGGCTGGGGACTGCCTATATAAAATATTATTCAATATGATTTTTTCAGAAATAAAAGTTTTAAATGAGATATTCATATTAACAGATTAAATCACAAATAATTACGTATAATATGCTCTGAAATATCATTATTAATTAATATTTCAGGTAAGAGGTATCCTAAAAACTCTATATTCATCAATATGGTATACAACTATTTCAATTCCTCATTCTTTTACAATCTAAACTCATATATTTCTAACTTATTTAATAAGTATGAGTGTTATTTTTAAAATGTGGTTTCAATAATACCAAACACAGAATGTACTTGAGTCTTTCAAAACTATATACAAAATTTAAAAATGTATTCTTTCATGCATTTATTCAATCAATACGTATTGAGGGCCTTCACTCTACGTGTCTGGCACTCTTTAGATGGATACTTTCTTATCCTTCCTTTGAGTCACCGTAACAGGTAGCAAAATGTAAAGAACAAACTCACAAAAAAAAAAAACAGGTGTAACTTGGACACTTGGGGACTAATTAATATAAACAAGTCATTTAAACAAACTTTCAGCATCACCCATTATATAAAAAGGGTAGAACAAATGGACTCTCAGCACTTGGCATTTCTAAAATTTTATCAGTCACCGCAGCCAGTATATAGATGTCTGCTAATTCAATCCAGTGATAATTACCTTCATATTGGGAACATGTACCACATCCCCATACTGGTCTTTTGTTTGAACAGTTATGGTGGTAGGCCAACCACAACGAATATCATCCTTATTCAGGATCAAAGATGTTTTCTGAGGATCAGCATATGAATCTGGCTGAAGCCACCTAACAGTAATGAAAAACAAATAAAACCCCAAACACTGATCAGCATCTTCAACGATTAATATAAAATTAAGCCAAATGAACAAAACTTGTATCAAACAAAATGCTAAAACATTATCTTCATTTCCAACTCAGTGATAATCATGAGTGTCTCCCTCGGAAACTGTTAAGGACAAATCCATTTTAAAAACATGCCTAAGCACAGGAGATTTCTGATATTTAAATACAGTATAAAAATACTTTTTAAAACCAGGAAACTTGAAATTTTAACTATGGCTAATTTAAAATCACCAAGAACACGAAATGTAGGTTGTGTATAATTTGAAGTCCTGAGCAGGCTCATTCTCTCTGAAGGAGCTCCACCTTACTCTGCCATCCTGGAAGCCTGGAAAATGCAGTGTCTCTGTAAAAGCAGGGGTAGAAATGACCCTCTGCTTGCCTGGCAGCAGCCAGGTTCAAGGTGTACTGCCCACCTTTTTTTCGCACAGTTTCTCAACTATCTTCCTCATTACCTTGCTTTCCAACTAAAATGCATCAATGTTGTGTAATTTGTGATGTCCATTCCTGAATTCATTCTGTGATCTACACATTCAAGTTGTCCTGTGAGCTGAGTAATAAGTAATTCTACCATGCATTACATAAAAATGTCCGCATAGTATAGTAGTGAGGCTGACTTAAGTGATTTGATATTCCTCTCCAATCACTATTTTGTGATTTTTAAAAACTAAAGAGTAATATCTGCAATTTTCAAATTAAAACCAGAAAAAAGTTGGGATTTTTTTTTACTAGTAAAATCATGCAGGCCAGCATATTTTTTTTCCCTTTTCATCCTAAAAACAAAAAGCAACAAAAATAATCAATTAACAACTATAATACATTTAATTTAATTAGTTAATTTTTTTTGAGATAGGGTCTTGCTCTGTTGCCCAAGCTGGGTTGCAGTGGCACAAGCACAGCAACCTCCACCTCCAGGGTCTGAGCAATCATTCCACCTCAGCCTCCAAGAAGCTGGGACTACAGGTGTGTGCCACCATGCTTGGCTAATTTTTGTAGTTTTTGCAGAGACAGGGTTTCACCATGGATTGCACTGGCACAATCACAGCAACCTCTGCCTCCAGGGTTTGAGCAATCCTTCCACCTCGGCCTCCAAGTAGCTGGGACTACAGGAGTGTGTCACCATGCCTGGCTAATTTTTGTATTTTTTGCAGACACAGGGTTTCACCATGTTGGCCAGACTTGTCTCCAACTCCTATGTTCTAGCAATCCACTTACCTCAGCCTCCTAAAGTGCTGGGATTACAGGCATGAGCCATTGCACCCGGTCTTATCATATACTATCATAACTATTCCAGCCTGGGCAACATGGTGAAACTCTGTTTCTACAAAAAATACGAAAAAGAAAAATAGCCGGGTGTGGTGGCATATCTGTAAGCCCAGCTACTTGGGAGGCTGAGGCACAAGAATCGCTTGAGTCCAGGAAGTGGAGGTTGCAGTGAGCTGAGATCATGCCACTGCACTCCAGCCTGGGTAACAGCGTGAGACCCTCTCTCTCAAAAACAAACAAACAAACAAACAAACAACCACCAAACAAAAATATTAACTATCATTTTATATTTCAGCAAGTTAAACATACATAAACCAGACTTTTTTAAAGTAGCATTTTAATATTCTAATGACTCCCCTCTTTCAGAAATGAAGAAAGACGAAAGCCCTAAAATAAAGTAAGTAACTTAAAGTACATTTACCTTGCAAGCCTTCCACCACTTGATCCTGGGACACAGGCAATAAAATCATCCAGAAAAGACTGTTCATTGCTTTGGATTTGGAGTGGTAAATTTCCTTCAAGTGCTTCTAATATAGTTGGTGAATGAGAAAGAGCTAGACCCTTTCCAAGAATTCCAGAATGGGTTTTGCACACCTGTTAAGTAAAAAAGAATATATATTCTTAAAAATAAAACTTAAATTACATAAAATTTTTCAACATGCAGATACTTTCAGATAGGCCTTTGTGGAGAAATCGTTTTCTCCACGTACCCCACTGTTCCTTATTTTAACCCACAGAATAGGAAATCCCTAGGAGAGAAAAATATGAGACAATATTTCCAGTCTCTTTCCTCCCTCAAAAATAAATGCCTTGTCAGAGATCTGCATGCTGGCTAAAATGGTGTATCTCCTTCCACGCCAGTCCTCTGTATGCTATGTCCTCATTTTTCAGGGCCAGAGCTCCCTTCTGTCAGCAACTGTGGATGTCTCCCCCTTTTGTCTTTTTGAGACAGGGCCTTACTCTGCCACCCAGGCTGGAGTACAGTGGTGCCATCATAGCTCATTGTAGCCTCGACCTCCTGGGCTCAAGCGATCCTTCTGCCTCAGCCTCCCAAGTAGCTGGCACTACAGGCGTATGCCACCATGGCTGGCTAATTTTTTTAAAAAACTTTTTGTAGAGATGGGGGTCTTGCTATGTTGCCCAGGCTGGTCTTGAACTCCTGGCCTCAAGCAATCCTCCCACTTTGGCCTATCAAAATGCTGGGATTATAAGCCTGAGCCACTGCACCCGGCTTCCCTCTTTTTAAGTCCCCCTTACAGGCAGCTATCATGAGTAAGGTGTGTCTGTTCTCTTGGATGGGTGGGCACCAAGGTCTTGACTTGGGTAAAAAGTGGGTGGAAGCCTGATTGTGGCAGCACACACACCTCGTTAGCCTAAGTCTTACTAAAGTTAAGAAGAAGAGACGGATAAAACAAATTTTAGGTTTCACCTATCTGACAAGCAAGTCTTATGTTTTTGGAAAGACTTGTTTTAAATGCTGAAACTCTGAAAACTTTTTACTGACTATAAAATAAATTCCAAAAAATTTTTTTCATAGAAAATAATTACATTTCTAGTACTATCAAATTTCAAATTACACAGTTTCAAAAATAATCATCTTTGGAATCAAATAGACTTAAGTTCAAATCCTGGCTTTGGACAAATTATTTGCTGTGTGCTCTTAAGATAAAAAGTTACCATCCCTGAATCTGTAAAATGTACAAACTGGTAGTCAAATAATCTCTCTCTTGCACAGTTATAAAATTTAAACTAAATAATGCATATAAAATATACAATACATTGCCTAACAAATACTAAGTGTTTAATACATGTTAGATTATCACAATAACTACCTTACATGCCAAAAAGAGGCAATTTGGGACATCATTTTTTTTTTCTTGAACAGTAACATAATAAAGATCTCTCCATATCTGGTCTAGATGACACTTTATATATCATAATAATCCCTGAAATTATAAACAACATATGAACTCTGATATGGTTTGGCTCTGTGTTCCCACCCAAATCTCAACTTGAATTATAATCTCCACGTGTTGGGGGAGTGACCTGGTGGGAAGTGACTGAATCATGGGGGCAGACATCCCCCTTGCTGTTGTCCTTACAATATCTGGTTGTTTGATAAGTGTGTAGGCCTTTCCCCTTCTCTCTCTCCTGCTGCCATGTAAGACGTGCCTTGCTTCCCTTTTGCCTTCTGCCATGATTGTAAGTTTCCTGAGGCCTCCTCAGCCATGTAGGGAACTGTGAGTCAATTAAACCTCTTTTCTTTATAAATTACCCAGCCTCAGGTAGTTCTTTATAGCAGTGTGAAAATGGACTAATAGAAACTCTTTGATAGTTCTCCTTCACCTATAATGTTGCCTGACACGTATTATTATATATCTGTTGGATTTATTTTTATTTTTGAATATTAAGGTACAAAGACTTCACTTTAAAAAAGGAATACACACAAGATGCCAGTGGCTTTTTAAAACTCAGAAGTTTCTTAACATTACTGACAACATTACAGCTCCCTATGATCAGAAGACAGTGTTCAAAATCACGAACTTTTTTTTTTTTTTTGAGACGGCGTTTCACTCTTGTTGCCTGGGCTGGAGTACAATGGCATGATCTCGGCTCACCTCAACCTCTGACTCCCGGGTTCAAGCGATTCTCCTGCCTCAGCCTTCTGAGTAGCTGGGATTATAGGCATGCACCACCACGCCCAGCTAATGAGATGGGGTTTCTTTTGTCACCAAACTGCCAGCGAACAAATCCCAGTGCAGTTGCTCACTAGCTGTGTGATCGTGGGCGACATGCCTAAATGCTCTATGCCTCATTTGTAAATGGAGATAAAACTTTTTAATTCATTGGGTTGCTGTGGGGAGTTAAAAACGCACAAAATGTTTAAAATAGTGCTTGATAAAGATGAAATAAATGTTTTCATTATTACCACTTTGATTAATTCACCTCAGGAAATAAAATAAAATGTAAAGCACTAGCCTTAGCAATTACAAGGTCTGGGTACCAGCCTTTGTTTCCCATTTGAATCTTCAAGAAGTCACAAAACTTCTTTAAGTTATTTTTCAGTTATTATAATCATAAGACGCAAGACCTAATATTGATTTCGAAGTGTAATTATAAAAACAGAGAGATAATATTAAAGATGCTGAAACCTATGACGTGCTCTACAGATATTATTTAAATCACTATTACTAACTACATATACCTAGTATAGAAAATAAGTATGATCTAAATTGGTGTTTTCCAAATGTGGGCTCAAAGTTCTCTGATCCATGGCAGAATTAGAAAAACTAAGGATATAACAGAGTCTTCCATTCTAAGATCTTTCCATTTGGGGCTATTAAAATGTCTTTTATTTTATAAGACATTGCTGATAAAAAGTAGTACATTTTTAAAGAGTGTTTTTACTTAATAAGTTCTCGGGAAAAATATTTTTGGAAAATTTTACAAATCTATCAAATCCTAGGGTCTGAGTACCATTGATCCAGTTGAGAGACTCAACTCTTCTTCTATCTTCACACCATTGCTAGATGCAAAATTTTCCCCATCACTGATGTTCTCAGTGTGTGGTATCCAATGGGGCTCACTTAGCAGTACATCAGAATCTCTGGTTTGGCCTAAGTAGGTATTACAATTTGACAAATGCTGCCTACAGATTCTGATATTTCCATCCTATTACAGATTACTAGCTAGCTGAAGTCAGAATAATGAAGAAAACAATATAGTTATCTCTAGGCAATTTTGAGAAATATTAGGTTGACATAACAGATCCAAAGGGGTATTGCACTGAAATATAGTACTCATGTATTTCCATTCAGTGCCAAATGTGCTAGTTAATGCCTAAACAAGCAAAAACGGTAAAGCAAACAATAATAAAAACAACAAATGACGGCTCCCAATTGTCTACAGGCAACTAGCCCTAACCACTTAATATAACATACTGGTTTGTCACAGACTGAGCTCACCAACTGTACCGACCTCACCTTTTGCTGCTTCTTATAACACAACTATACATCCTTTGTGAAATGTCTTTCCCCTTTCTCTAGCTGGCAAAAAAAAAAAAAAAAAAAGAAAAAGAAAAAGAAAAACAAATTCTTTCAAGATGCAATTTAAATGGCCACAGTTCTGCAAGCCATCCTCCGCCCCCTTGGCACTTGATTTGTTTTTTCTCCTGAAGATTTGTTTTGTTTTTGTTAGACAAAAACTTGATTTGTTTTTGTCTAACTCCAGAGTCAATTATCACCAAATACATAGGGCTCACATGGGTTTCTCCCACCAAAGGGAGCAATTATGTTATTTATCTCTATAATGTCAATGAATAAAGTGAAGTACTTAATGAATGAACCCAATGGTCAAGACAAATAGGCTGATCTGAGTGATAATACTTTTTAAATTAATGTACAAAGTTTATCCTTAAAACATTTGGGACAATACCTGCAATGCAGCCTCCTCAAGAATTTCAAGGTCTTCCTCT
Organism: Hylobates moloch; assembly: GCF_009828535.3. Classification (NCBI taxonomy): domain Eukaryota; kingdom Metazoa; phylum Chordata; class Mammalia; order Primates; family Hylobatidae; genus Hylobates; species Hylobates moloch. The sequence continues at coordinate 138,328,375 of NW_026652279.1, forward strand.
AATTCATTACCTGTTGTGTAAATAAAGAGTTTTACTAAAATATGTCAATATTTAGTTTGGTTTAATTTTCTAGTCTTTTGCATTCATTACACTTTTTTTAAAAAAATAATTCTGCTATTCCAGATTGAAAAGATTTGTGATTCTGGAAAAAATCCCAGTGGCATACATTTTAATATACAAGATACTTCCAGTGGGAATATACTACAATTCCAATACTCAAGAAGCATCCATGGGTGATTTGCCAAAGATATATCCTACATTTATGAATATAAATGTATACTTTCTGAACTTAGTGTATTCGTTTTGTCTAAAAAAAGAGGGAACAAACTATTTCAGATCTGGGCCGTTATATTTTGGTTGCCTTATAGAAGAGCTATAACTTTAGTAAACGACAGGGACTCACAGAAAAATATAAGGCAATGACTGTATCCCCTAGCCATTTTCTCCTTTATTAGTTAATATAGAACATATTTTATTTATTGATCTTTCTTTGATAGTTTAATTATTAAATGTTACTAATAAAGTAATACTTGTTCAATGGGAAATACTCAACTTGTATAGGAGTGTAGAACAAAAAATTCTAAACCTCTAACCAGTGCCATGCCCCCTTAAAACTATCCAGTGTCAATAGCCTATGTGTTGTTCTAGAAACTTGGTGTGCAAACAAACCAAAAATGTATATGTGTTTCAACCACATACAAACATACTCTTTTTTTTTTTTTCTTTTGAGATGGAGTCTCGCTCTGTCGCCCAGGCTGGAGTGCAGTGGCGCAATCTCGGCTCACTGCAACCTCCACCTCCTGGATTCAAGTGATTCTCCTGCCTCAGCCTCCCAAGTAGCTGGGACTACAGGCATGTGCCACTATGCCCGGCTAATTTTTGTATTTTTAGTAGAGACGGGGTTTCACTGTGTTGGCCAGGATGGTCTCAACCTCCTGACCTTGTGATCCACCCACCTTGGCCTCACAAAGTGTTGGGATTACAGGCGTGAGCCACAACATACTTTTTTGTAATATAAAGAGTAATGTATGCAAAAATGGGACCTTCTTCTGCAACTTGCTTTTCTTACTTAATATAATTTGGACAGCTTTCCTTGTTAGGCTATATAGGTCTACTTTTTCAAAGAGCTGCATAGACTACCATTGAATGGCTATGCCATTACTTATTTAACCGGTTCCCAACTGAAAGACATTTTGGTTGTTTCTAGGTTTTACAATCACAAGCACTGCTATATTAATCCATCCTTCAACATACACTTTTTGAGTATTTGTGCAAGTATGGATAAAAATTTTTTATGTCAAAAAGTATATATAATGTAAAATTTAACAGCTATTGACAAAAATAGGTTGCTAGCAATTTTCCTCATGTGGCTAGAATACAAGGTCTCATTTCCGTACATATATACCAATATTAAATGGGAGAAAAGGAATGGAGAAGAATAAAAGGGACCAGGAAGAGAAAAGGGAATAAAGAAGGAAAGGCAGAGGAAGAAAAGGGAGGAAAAAATAATAGTGGGAAGAGTAGTCTTAAATGAAGGAGTAAAGACGGATTTTGGGGGGGTAAGAAAATACAACTTTAAACCATGTATAAACATTATAGAATCAGTAAGCATTTTTATTTTCAACTTTACTCCCTTGAATATAGATTAATCTGTATATCATACAAATTTGCTCCATATAAAAAAGTACCATGTCTGCCACTGCCTCATCTCTGTTCTGCTTCAATGAAAAACTCTTCTAAAGAGCTATCTATATTCAAATGGACCCCCCTTCCTTACTTTCCATTTTCCCTCTCTACTCTGAAAGTGCTTACAGTTCTCTCATTTTACTAACATATTTCTTATTGCATATACAAGCAACCAACAAGTCTTCAAGTCCAATGATAGATTTTAATTCACTTCTCAGAGCATGCAAAAATCCCAGGAACATCCCCTCTCCTGGTTTTTCTCCCACTTCACTGACTGTTCCTTCACAGTCTCATTTGCAGCCTCCTCTTCCTGTTCCGTGCATCTTTGAAATTTTGGTAAGTCACAGCTTTAATCCTAAGCTATCTTCTCTTTCTTATCTACATTCTCTAGAATATCTTTCATACAGTCCCATGTCTTTAAATAACAATCATATTCAATTACATTTCTATCAACCTGTCCTCTGATCTAGACAATGAATATTCAGTTGTCTACTTGATATTTCCACTAGAACATTTAAGAAATATCTAGAACTTTTGGTTTAATACTATATATTCAGTGCTTGGCTGAATATACACACTATGCCCACTGCCTAGCTCAAAGCATGTATATGCATAAAAAGGGTGTCCATGTGCATGTGTAAATTAAAAAAGGCCAGAGGATACCCTTCAGTCTCTAAACAAACTCAAATTACCAGTACATGCAGCAGTTATTGCTCATGAATATATGAGATTACAAAATTCATTTTGCAAATCTATTTTCAGACCTTTTATAATATATACATTCTACTCTTAAAATACAAACAAAACAAAACCCTATCAAAAAACATCCAGTATTGGCCACACTTACCAATAGGAAGTGCTAGGTCCTTCTTCATCAGAGCTGCTGCACAAACCCCACCAAGATTGGCTAATTCTTTTTCCAACTGGATAACTCCCTATGGAATTGCACAAAATTTGCTGCTTTAAAAATGTCTGAATGATAATACGGATTATCAACAAAATGTGATTTGAATTCAAGCATTACTTTTGAAATCAGAAGGAAGCACATGAAGCTAATGGTTAAATTGAGAGTAGATGAGATTCAGTACTCAATGTTGTGGCTCAGGCTGGTTATAAGGTTCATGTTTAAAGGTTCATTGTTCAAGTAACTGTTCATTCATGACTTTGGTCCACTTTGTCCTTGGTTTTATTTTATTGTATGATTTACAACACTTAGACAAGATGATAGTCCCTTTTTGAAAACAGGTTCTACCGCTTACTCAGAAAGGTATAGCCAACTGAGCAGGTTCAGGGCAGGTATAACGATACTTCAAAGGCTGGGTCATGTTGCACAAACTCCATCCTCTTCATGTATTAAAAGTAGCAAAACAGACCACTGCACATAAACTACAAAATATTTAGAATTGCACACCCCTAGGTTAAAATTAATTTCTTTTTATTTTTTTTTGTAGAGAAAGGATTTCGATATATTGCCTAGGCTGGTCTCAAACTGCCTCAAGGGATTCTCTCACCTCTCAAAGTGCTGCAATTACAGGTGTGAGCCACTGCACCTGGCCCCGACTTTTCGAATAGAGGCAACAGTACAATTTCAGTCAGTCAGAAGCACAACTCACTAGCCCTTAGAAACACAATCTTCCTTAAAAGAATGAAAAGATAATTCATTCTTACCTCATCAGGTCCAGGGCTAAATTCATATCCAATTGCAAAACACTTAAAACCATAGAAAGAAGCTTTGTCATCTTTCACATAATCTGATGCAGTCTCCAATGAAAAAAGGGCCTCATTTCCTAATAAAAATGCCAGAATTGAGTTCAAACTCTAAAACAATTTTATAAAAATTTCCCTGACTTTTATCCAATGGACTTTCTCTTTTATCACAAGATAGGTAAAAACAGAAATCATATACTACATAACTTAAATAGACTTGTGGCGGGGAGGGTTCCTATATCTACTTGAGGAAATTGTACCAAAAATAACACTAGAAACAACAGGTCTATCGCAAATGAATTGTTACTTTTTTTCATAATCAAACTCCCCTGCTTAATAAAGTACTTAAGTTACATGGGCAATCATTTTTCAATTATTTGTCAAATACTGAGGTTAGCCTTTTTATTTTTCAAAGTGGGCAATCCTCTACCCTGGCGTGTGGTTTTTTCTTATCTTTTCCCAAACAAACAAACAAATAGGCAGGTCAGAGTGGAAAGAAGTTGTTTCTGAATTGAAATTGCCTATTAGTTTGAAGGATCACAAGAGTAGTCCTGGTTAACTGGTTAAGAACGAAACAAACCATAAGTTTTAAAACATAGTTTCTCTTCACACAAGAAAGTGTTTTACAAATTCTCTTACAAGGAAGAACTTCAGTCCTTAGTTAAGTTCCGAAAATTTAGCACTTCCTGGGAAAATACAAGATCTAATCCATTGTTTTCTATAATTTGGACCCAACTACACAGACAGCTAGCTACTCCTCAACGTTAACACTCTGCTTTGCTCAAGCTAATCTTTTTTTCACAAAATCCTTAAAATATTGTCTTCTCCAAAACTTGGATCAGGCTGTGCCCCTTGCCCAGGGTACCTTATTTATTCCTTGAATGCAATCCAGACACACAGTAGGTCTTTAATAAATTTCTCTAAAAATTAGATAAACATTTTCAATGATACACCCTTACTAAATATACATAAATGCACTTATTTTACCACATAAAACAGAAGAAAAAAAAACTTACCTGGTAACACCAAAACCATAGTAGGCCACCCAGAGGATCCTGAAAATTTCTTTAATTCTATCCATGAATTAAGATTTTCATGAACGGATGTCAATTTTGGTCCATATCCTGAATTCTGAACAGTTCTGACAGGAATCAACAAACGAAGGACATCTTCTGACTGTGCAGTACCACACTGAGGGTCAAATTCGATTGTCATCCACCTCACACATTCTGGGAATGTCACCTGAGGTCAACAGGCAAGGCGACATGAATACAGATATATACACACAAACTACACATCTCCATCTGTATGTGTGTGTGTGTCTATGCTTTCATTAAATGACACAACAGGATAAACTACAAAATTAAAATAGAACAAAATGTTACCTATGACAGAGAAGGAGGAACAGAGTGAAGAGGACAGAGATAAAAGCTAGATTTGTGGGCCGGGCGCAGTGGCTCAAGCCTGTAATCCCAGCACTTTGGGAAGCCGAGGCGGGCGGATCACGTGGTCAGGAGATCGAGACCATCCTGGCTAACACAGTGAAACCCTGTCTCTACTAAAAATACAAAAAAATTAGCCGGGCGTGGTGGCGGCCACCTGTAGTCCCAGCTACTCGGGAGGCTGAGGCAGGAGAATGGCATGAACCTGGGAGGCGGAGCTTGCAGTGAGCCGAGATGGCGCCACTGCACTCCAGCCTGGGTGACAGAGCAAGACTCTGTCTCAAAAAAAAAAAAAAAAAAGCTAGATTTGTCTCATAAATTTGACTTCAAGCTATGTAATTACGTAAATAATTATAAAACAAAATCCAAATTTAAAAAGCAATTCCTAAAATCTAAAATAAAATAAACGACTCTCTAAGTGTATATCCAATGAACGCATAATCACACAGAGAGGGAGCATTCCAACTTACTTTAAACACAGTAATTTGACATACATTTAGATGGGATATACTTCAAAGACAACACACACACACACACACACACACACCCCCACACTCACCCCCCAAATGAAATAATTTAATTATTTTCTAATTCTGATATTGCCAGTGTCACTAATAGGAATTTTAGATATAAGAAAAAGGAGACTGAGGTGTGTCTGTGGTCCTTATTTGAATTAGTATCAACAGTATAAACTCATGAGGTATTTTATCTTTAAAAAACTACATATACACATAAATCTATATGTAAACATATATACATTTATGTACATACATAAATATAACATGTGTGTGTATGTATAACAGAAATAAGGACACTTTGAAAAAATGGTTAGTTCCAAGTCTGAGGCATCAAACATATAAAGGGAGCCTGGAACATCTTATCCTACCAGAAAGCAAGGAAGCTAGGAATGACTGCAAGAGGGGTGTCTGAAAGACCCAGCAGGTAAGCTGAAGAGGCTCCCATCTAACAAATACATAGGATCCAGTTTCTTCAACAAATAGAACTCAAGGGAACAAAAAGAGAGAGAGACAGAGGGAGACTTACAGATTTAAAGGGACTTACGATTAAAGGGGACTTAAGAGACATACTAATCACAACGTATGGATTTTATATGGATTCTAACTCAAATTATTAAAAATTTACATGACGTTTGAAGACACTGAATTGTTTTCTTCAGCGTGATAATACTATGGTTATTTTTAAGGGTCTTTATATTTTGGAGACATTGTATCAATCAATATCATAAATGTGCTTTAAAACAATATAGGTGATTAGGAAGTAGGTTGGGAATAAATAAGACAGGTCTGACTAAGAGTTGAAACTGCTGAATCTGGGATGATGGATAAACAAGTGCATTGTACTAGCTTGTTTACTTCTATATGCTTAATAGTTTCTACCATGAAAAGTGGAATATTTTACAAGCACACAAAATATAAATTTATCCTTCTCTTCCTTAATTTGCATGATATAATGAAAAAACAAAGAATATGGATTTTGAATACTCTCTAATAACATTAAATTTATAAACATTTTACACATAGTTTTTTAACATTATGTATAGACTACTTTAAATCTTACATTGGGGTTGTAAATTTTCAGAGCTCAGGCTGTGGTACAAATAATGTTAGTTCCAAAAATACAATTTAAAATTGTTATATCTACTACTATTGCAAATCACAGCATGAAGTTTAGCATTATATAACACACTAGTAGGAAGATTTAAAAACAACTTTCATAAACCAATAAAATTTTATCATCTTTGAGATAAAAATTCCATCTTAAATTATTTTATATATCCAACAGTGCCTAACCACCTGCTGATTCTCTATATGTAAATACTATAAAAGAAGCTACACTTGTAAATACAGGCCAGGCATTCTTTAAGATATCATCAGAGAACCTCATGCCAAGTTTTACATTCGAATCACACTAAGAACCAGTGCCTACCTTGTAATGCATCACACAGGCAGGTTTATATGGGTGCTCACTTTCTATGACAGCATAGTGATTGGAGGTTGTACAAGCAGAGAGGCCCTGTTCAGGCTGGTTTCCTGTGGTGCTATCTGTCGACTGATTAGGGTTGAAGGCAGGGGGTGCATACTTCTGATTCAAAATGGCAACTGACGGAAGCAATTGTTGGACAAGGCCAAAGACTTCTACAGCCACCTAGTACACATATAGAAATATGGTTAAATGAGATACACATGAAAGTGGTTCTAAAATTTTGAATTACAATAATTGTTGGTTACTCTAATAACAATTTCCATCTAAATTTTCTACTAGTTAAGTTTTTGTTCAAAGAGAAATCTTTCAATTGATTAAAAAAAGATTTATCTTAGATGTTACATGACAATATCTAAATCTATATTTTTAAACACTTTTGTTTTTTCATGATCTGAAGTAAATCAGGTTTTACTTAATTATGCCAAAGAATCAATAGTTTATCATTTCTTCCATCTCTTGAGTATGTCACTATTTTAAAACACTCTTATCCTTTAACATTGCTATTGTTATTAATGAAGACCATTTGGCATCAACCTCATAAATTTGAAAAACCTCGGTTAACATAATCTTTCCTTATATATCATATTTCTAAAATTTCTAAAATCTATTTCCCATTCACAAATTCTTCAAATGTAAAGCCAACAAATAAGCACAGCAATCCAGTAAACAATACTAAGAAGAACAGAGAAGTTTAATAATTAGCAGATCTATCTCTGCTTGTTACCTATATCCCAGATGCCTCAAAGATGCAAGTTTTTGTAAAGACAAGACACTAAGTCTTTTTGTAAAAAATAAGGTATTTAAAAAAAAAATCATTCAAAGTTATAGAATTAAATTACACACCTTGGGAATAGCGGCAGCTACTGGTCCTATGTAGGCTATAATAAGGGGGAGCAGCATGGAAAACAGACTGGAAGAACTCAGCAGTTCTGGAATGTCATCAGCTAAAAAAGGCATAAAAGGCATTAAAACTATAGTTAGAAGGTAATTTCATTGTACTGCATACATGCTATACTAAATCTATATTCTGTCCTTTTGAGCGAAACTATAGTTGACACTAATTGAGTGCTTGTCAAGGGCCTGGTACTATTCTAAAGGCTTTTGAGAATACAGGCCTTATCTCAGCTAATACTTATAATGAGATACTTTTATTATCCCCAATTTTTAGAAAGGAAAACCACAGCACATAGTGTTTAAGTATCTTACCCAAAATACTTAACACATAAGTACATGTACCTGTAAAATAATAGAGCTGGAATCAGAACCTAGGGTAATGGAGCCTTTATTTTAAATTACCATTCTGGCACCAAACATGGCTGTATCAGTGACATTAGGCAAATTACTTACTCTGTAACTTAGGATCACAACAGTATTCCTCTCATTTGGATGTTGGGAAGATTAAAAGAGGTAATATATATAAAACACTTAGAACAACACCTACACATATTCAGCACTCCAAAAACATTTAGTGTTATCAAGCTACATCGCTTTCTGTTTTTCCAAGAAAAGCACTTTGCTGATTAACATTTTAGTCAGTTATCCGTGAACATGGTGCTGGAAAGATAAGGTGAGCCTATACTGTGAAGACCTTTATTTTATAGGACAATTATTCTCCCAAATACTGATTCCTAGGTCTGCTGTTACATCAAAACAGGGTGTACACTTATTTAAAAAATAGTTTTTTAGCCTAGCTTCAGGCCCTAGGGATAAACCTAATAGTCTTTACTTTCAGCAAGCTTTCCAGGTGGTTCTGATGTTAAACTAGGTTTAGGAATTAATGTTATACAATAAGGAGGTGGAGGTAACAATTTTTTTTTTTTTTTTTTGAGATGGAGTCTCACTCTGTCACCCAAGCTGGAGTGCAGTGGCACGATCTCGGCTCACTGCAGCCTCCGCCTCCTGGGTTCAAGCAATTCTCCTGCCTTCTGAGTAGCTAGGATTACAGGCGCCCACCACCACGCCTGGCTAATTTTTGTATTTTAGTGGAGATGGGGTTTCACCAAGTTGCTCAGGCTAGTCTCAAACTCCTGACCTTGTGATCTTTCTGCCTCGGCCTCCCAAAGTGCTGGGATTACAGGCATGAGCCACCATGCCCAGCCATAACCATGTTTTCATAATGATAACCCTGCTGCCAGTGTGAAGAATAACTAAACAACTAGATGGAGAACGGGGGAAAGGTAGCAGTGAGATTATTGGGATATTAACCCTATATTAAAAAATGACATGTACTTGCACCATGGCAGTCTAAATGACAGCAGGAGAAGAAGTGAAAGAGAGGAGAATACAAACTAGAGAGATTCCAGTGGAAAAACTCATAGAGCTGAATTTAGACAAGTGCCTCTGAGGAGACGACTAGGGTTCCCCAGAGTTTGGGGTGGATAGCGATACATTACTGGAAACAGAACAGAGAGGAAGAAAAAGCTTTTTTGACTACTAAAAGAAGAATAAAGACCCAGTTTAATTCAAATACAATTTTTCTTTTACTAAATTAACTAAGAAAATAAGAATATATAACTCCTTTTGAGCATTCAAATAATTCTGCATTGCAGTATGGAGAGGGCGACTTATCCAAAATTAATGCATGCGTGGATCTATAACACTTAGATTCTATAAAATTATATAATAGAAGGTTCCTCTTCAATAATTCTATGCAAAAATTTAGTGAATAAAGAATCTAAAATATGACTATTGAGAAAGAAAAAATCTTACCATCCACAGCAAGAGCTCTGTGCAGGAGGTCCTTAGAGGCTCGAACGACAGTGCTTACAACAGACAATGCTCTGCTACAGTTTTTGTCTTCTTCATTGGCTTTACTCAGAAGTTGGGATTGTAAATCTCCATCAAATTCACTCCTGTAGCATGAGCAAACATGAGATTATTTTACAATGGTAAGTAAAACATGATCCAATGCCAGAAATCATATCTAGATCTGAGATCCTCATTTAATTTATAGCTTTTTAAAAGTTAAAAAAGTAAACATGTAACTATATAATTATAGAGAATTATAAGGGCTTTGAAGAAAAATAAAGCAGCATAGGGCATAAAGTGAAGGGTGTTATTTTAAATAAGATCAGTTCTCCAAGGAACTCATATTTAACAAAGACCTGAATTAATTAAATTATTTACTTACTTGAGACAGAGTCTTGCTCTGTCACCCAGGCTGGAGTGCAGTGGCATGATCTCGGCTAACTGCAACCTCCACCTCCCAAGTTCAAGCGATTCTCCTCCTTCAGCCTCCCAAATAGCTGGGATTATAGGCATGCACCACCACGCCCAGCTAATTTTTCTGTTTTTAGTAGAGATGGGGTTTCACCATGTTGGCCAGGCTGGTCTCGAACTCCTGACCTTGTGATCCACCCATCTTGGCCTCCCAAAGTGCTGGGATTATAGGAGTGAGCTGCTGTGTCCAGCTGACCTGAATTTTTTTTTTTTTTTTTAAAGACCCATGAGAAGAGCTGAAGGAAAACTGTCAGGGCCAAAGGAACACACTGGTGAATTAAAGGAACAGAATGAAGCCATGTATGGCTGGAAGAACAGGAGAAAGAGTGAAGGGTGATGGTGGGAAGGGAAACAAGAGTCAAATTGTGTAAGGTTTGTAGGCCACATAATGACTTTACATTTTATACTGGTATGAGAATGGGAAGCTGGGTTTGGAGCAAGGGTAGAACTTGGTATGATTTATATTTTTATCAGATCACTCTGGCTGTGCTGTGGAGAACTGATTGTAGGAGACCAATAGTGAAAGGAGGGAGACTAGTTTAGAGGCTTATTACAGTTAGCAGGTAGAGGTTGCAGTGGCTTGGTCTAGACTATTAAACATGGAAGTAGAACAAAAGGTCACATTTAGGACATTTTAGAAGTACAGCTGACAGGACTTCTTGATGAACTAGGTGTAAAGTACGAGGGAAAGAGAAGTCAAAAATGACTCCAAGGTGTCTGGCTGTAACTGTGGAAGGGAGATGAATATTCTCGCCACATGAACCCTCAGATGTCTACTAGCCAACTATAGTGAACATCCTTAGAGAGAAAGTGCAGCATACTGGTTAAGGGTGTATCACCTGAAATCTGACTTCCTGCCTACAAGTCGCAGTAGCATAACTTACCAGAGTCATGTGACTCTGGACAATTCAGCGTCTCAGTTCCATCATCTGTGAAATAGGGATAAGAAAAGTACCTACCTCCTGGGGTTACTGTGAGGACAAGCCGAGATAACAGGTAACACACTCAAAGCATGGCCTGGCACACAGTAACTAACACCATCTCCACTAGTGTCATCCAAATGAAGATGTCAGAAGAGAGACCTGGAGTCCAGGGCTCAGAGGTCATGAAGGCTAGGGATGTAAACTTGGGAGCTATCAGAGCAGGATGGTATTTAAAACTAAAGGACTTTAATATTTTTCATTTTTAAAAAATGTAAAGCTAAGGGTATTTGAAGCTTAATAGAAAACATGAAAATACTCAAAACACTGTATTTTGTATACAATATAAAGTTTGGATGGCAGATGCTGTTAGTGGCTCTCTAGCTTTCTGAAACATGTAACTCTTACACATAACAGAGTTTTTAATCCATAGTTTAAGAAAGAGAATAACGTACTATTTATTGCAGTGCTTATGTAACAAAGTTTTTCTTGACTGGGGCAAAAGACTAGACAGCTTTTGTATTTCAGCAGCAACACTGAACTACATAGCTATTTACTGCCTGCTATTTCCATTCTATTTCTCACGGAAAGAGGAAGCAGAAAATCTGCATCTAGAGAAATTATTTTATACTATCTACCTAGGTACCATCCCTAGACTCTTTATGAAGGAAAGAGAGGAAGCAGCAAGCCTCTGAAAGTGACATGGAAATTCAGTGATTTAATGCCAAGTCAGGCTGAGGACAAATGTGGTAAATGGTACTCATAACTACCTAAGACGCCAGCTTTGCCGCTACAAGAAAAATTCAGACTCAGTGAGAAATGTGTATTTAAAAGATTTTTTTAACCCAAGGGTTGTTATCATTCTTTATTTTCCAAGATTTACATAAGGAATGGTTTTTGTTAAAAACATTGTAAGAAACACACTATAATATATTCTAGGGCCCCAGGGGGCAGGTCCAAGATTCACAGACATCAAAATATTCTGTGACTAGATAAAAGGATCAAGGCAACACCACTATCTGAGTACAGTCTATCTGACCATTAGTTTGAGGTATTTTATAAAAAGAAATGAATACCCTTTAAATTTGAAATTGCAGACCAGAAATTATAGAGTGACAGCAACAGCACATATGCCCAGTGCACAAACATTTCTATTGAAGAAATAACAGCAAAAATATTTTAAAGCATTAACTTTTGTAGCAAACATTGAATTTATATATTAAAATGAGATTTCTTTATATGAATTTGTACAAGTATGTGCTAAGAAGACACACTGTACAATTTAATTATAATTATCCAGTTAGCAATTTTACCTGGTAGTAGACTGTGTATGTTCTACCACTGTAAAGTATTTCCCTTATCTCTATATATTCACCCACCTATAGTAGAGTATCTGTGGGATCTGTCCTCTGGTTTGGTTTGTGCCGTTACTGCTCAAGCTGCATGTACTGAATGTGAACGTCACACCATCAGGGCACTGAACTGTGGTCATTCCTCCATCTCCATTGGCTGTACGACTTCCATAGTTCCTCAAGCGCACAGCATATTTAACATTTTCCTTCATTATAAAGATGTAAAAGATGTTTACTTTTATTCACAATGTACAGTGGATATACAAAAAGAACTCTAGCAATAAAACAGGCAAATATACTGAAATTCTTTGTCATATTTACAGATGATATAATTAAATAAGTTTTTAATGAATCAAACATGATGACGGCTAACATTTACTGAACACCTGTTGCATAAAAGCAACTGTCCTAAGTACTTTACGGAATTTAATTAATCCTTAAAATGACCTCATGAGGTAAGTATGATTACTATCCCTATTTTACAGATGAGGAATCTGAGGTTCAGAGAAGTTAAGTAACTTGTTCAAAGTCACGCAGCTAGTAAGTGATGGAACTAGGTCTGAACACAACCAATGTAACTAGTGCCTGCTCTTAATTTTACTGCTAGAATATTAGCCATTATTATATATATATATTATATATATATATAATATATATAAAATATATAATATAAAATAAAAAAAAAATATATATATATATATTTTTTTTTTCTGAGACAGGATCTTGCTCTGTCACCCAGCCTGGAGTGCAGTGGTGCAATCTTGGTTCAATGTGGCCTCCTCTTCCTGGGCTCAGGCAATCCTCCCACTGGTGCATTCCATCACACTGAGCTAATTTTTTAAGGTGTTTCTGTAGAGATAAGGTCTGACTATATTGCCCAGCCTGGCCTCAAACTCCCAAGCTCAAGTTATCCTCCCTCCCTGGTGTCTCAAAAGTACTGGAATTACAGGTGTGAGCTATTGTGCCCGGCAATAAGAGATTTTAATTGCATAAACTGATACTTTTCCTTGACTAGTTTAACTTTTAAAATAATTTTAGATGTGAGAAAAAAATAATGGTGAGTCTATTATATTTTTAAGAAAAACTCAGAGATAGAAATATATAGGCAAACAGACATGAGAAAAAAAAATCCATAGGAAAAAAGCTGTCCAAAATATAATGCACTGTACTTTGAAAATGTGAGCTATAGAAACTAATGCTTTATGACCCATGATATAAATTTCACAATAAAAGCTTTTTGGTTTTTCAGTATCTAAATTCTTCCTGATGAAATCTCTCGTGTACCGATCTTAACCAAAATTTTGCTCTATAATGAAATTTCAGTTGAATTCAGAAATACTTTAATTTTATTTTAACATTTATAATTACTTTGATGCGGTAAAATTTCTCTATTTTGCCAAATATTGTTAGAAAATAGGCTGGGCGCAGTGGCTCATGCCTATAATCCCAGAACTTTGGGAGGCCAAGCAGGGTGGATCACTTGAGGGCAGGAGCTCGAGACCAGCCTGGTCAACACAGTGAAACCCCTCTCTACTAAAAATACAAAATTAGCTGGGCATAGTGGCACATGGCTGTAATCCCAGCTACTCGGGAGGCTGATGCAGGAGAATCATTTAAGCCCGGGAGGCGGAGATTGCAGTGAGCCAAGATTACGCCACTGCACTCCAGCCTGGGCGACAGAGTGAGACTCCATCTTAAAAATAATAATAATAATAATAATAATAATAATACTAAATAAAGGAACAAAAGCAAAACAAAACAAAACATAAAAAACACTTGCTTTTTTAAATGAGTTAGGGCACAATAAGAGAAGAAAAGACAAGAGCTAATATTTATTTTTCATACTGTGCTAGACACTGAGGCAGGTGTTTTATTTCCATTATTTAATCTCAATAATACTACAATGCAGGTATTATTCTTCCCAATCTACAGATAAGTCTCAAAGTGGTTAAATAATGACCTGCCAGTGTCTTAAAGTTAGTATGTGGAACAGCAGGTATCCAAAGCTAAGTCTGTTTGACTACAAAACTTCCTACCACTCCAGACTTTAAGAAACGTTATGCAAAAATATAATATAATGTGGTACAACATCAGGTACATAGTAGGTACTCCATAAATATCTGAAGTACCATATAAAGGATAACTTACAAATAGCTATATCTAACAAACAAAATTCATGGAATACTCTTCACTATTTTAACTACATAATAATATCTCTTATTCACAACAGAAACAGTCAGTTGAAACTACCTTTAAAGGAACCACTTTGTCAAGTCTGATTTCAGCTATATCACTGGGTGAGTCATCTGTTGTGTAAGTTCCTTTCACTAATTCCAGAGATGTCCATCTGTGGGAATGAGTTGAATCTCCTGCATGTTCACTCTAAAAAAAAAATGAAACACAAAAATTCCACCAGACTCTTAATTTTATTGTATGAACAATTTTGATTTATAATTATTATTTTTAAAATTTATTTTCTTGAATATAAAATTAGCCATTAGTATTTTCCCATACATACGAAAGAAGAAGTTGGGGGTACTGTAGACATTTTTATGTGATTTCTTGAGAAGACTACAACATAAATAAGCTTTTCTCATCTGATGACTTAAACTATTTCTACTTCTTCACATTTATAAAGCCTAATGAAGTAGGGAATACGTTCAAATTAACTAGTGAAAGGAATCAAGTTAGAGATAGAGATAGAGTTGCTATTTAATAGGCAATGATTTACATGCTACCCCTTTCTGTCCCATTTTAATAAAACTCAGGTACTTTAAGTAATTTTAGAGAATACAGAAAGATATAGCTGAATCAGTCAACAAATACTGTCTTCACTAAGAATCACCCATTAGTACTCTATGACATAGTCCATCTGAACATTGTGTTTCTTGAAAAATGACAATATAAAAAAAAAAAAACTACTCAAGACTTGTCATCAGGAACTTAGCTAAATACTTTTTAGTCTTTAATTCCACTTTAAATCTTTCTCTTTCTGAAAGTACAAAAAATATGAAGCAGTAGTGACCCAAGGTGGAAAGATGGAACACAAGCAATCAGATAAAATCATTATTTTTCAATTTCTTTTCTTTTCTTTTTTTTTTTTTTTTTGAGACAGGGTCTCACTCTGCTGCCCAGGTTTGAGTGCAGTGGCATGATTATGGCTCACTGCAGCCTCAACCTCCTGGGCTCAAGTGATCCTCCCACCCCAGCCTCCAGAGTTGCTGGGATTACAGGAGTGCGCCAACACACTCAGCTAATACTTGTATTTTTCGTAGAGATGGGGTTTTGCCATATTGCCCAGGCTGGTCTTGAACTCCTGTGCTGAAGTCATCCAACTGCCTCAGCCTCTCAAAGAGCTGAGATTACAGGTGTGAGCCATTGTGGCCAGTCTTTTTCAATTTCTTTAGTGTCATTCATCAGTGATTGATCTAATAAACCCCTGAAGGTATGGACCCATCATACTATGACAATGGTAAATCCTGATACACAACCCACTAATCAGGATAAATGCTAAAAGGGTGATACTTACATCATCAACCAACACCTCTAATTCATATTCATGAATTCCACCTCCTCCATAGACAGAGAAACCAACCACAACTATTCCAGGTTTGTCTACTGAAAAACAGATTGCATCAGGGGACCCGTTCCCAGTGTTCCAACTTCTGCCCTGACTCGTTTTTGTAAATCGGTTAGCACTAGCTTTTACAGAGTGAAGAGAATTAAGTCCATCAACCTGTGAACAATAAAAGCAATTGTATCAGTAGTTTGTACACCTTTAACAAAACCATCCAAAGGTTTCTAAGAAGTCTAATAAAATAACCTTTATTTAATAAGTGGATATTAAACATTCCTAAAGATATGTTCTACTGAGAGATTAACTCACAATAAAACCAGATTTTATCATTCTAAATTCACAAATCAATGTCACTTGACAATATTTTCTTCCTTTAGCCATATGAAACTATACTTTCCACTTAATTTATAATGTCAGAAGTACAAGCTTGTCTTATCAGTCATAATGTATGAATAAATCATCAGACTTTGAAAAGAGATGCGAAAAATTTCATCGAAATTCTATAGATCAACAGTTTTCAAACTATGCAACACAGAGCTCTAGAAATTCTGCAGAGATAGGTGTGCAAGGAAGAGGTAAATTTATGGTTCCCCTCTTCAACCAGACTATGTCCTCTCTCCTCTCACCTGTGAATTTGCAAGTAAGACTTCATTTGAAGAAAATGGTCTATACCCTAAGATTGAATACTACGAATACATACAGTGATATTTTTGTAATAGCATTCAGTATTTGAATGCGTACACACACACGTGCAACCATACTAATTACAGACTTTCACTGGAGAGGATTAGAGAACTTATTTTGGGTTGAAACCGCTCTTTTTATTTACAAAGCCTACTTCTAATCTAAGTTGGCCACAGAATTTTGGGAGACTAAATAGATAAAAAAATGGAAGTTTATGATTCTAACAAAAATTGCAAACTAAGCCAGGACCTGTGGGAACTCTCAAAGTTGTATACCAGGCACCTGTAACTTTTGGTATTCCTTTTCATTGGAAAGGTAAGTTTAAAGGGCAGAACTCTTCAGTAAACTTTGGAAGGGGATCTACGCATTATAGACTTTCCTGCATCCTGCAGAGTATACTACCAAAAGAAGGTATTATAGACTAAATGAGTAAATGTAAAAAATTAAAAAATTTCTGACAAGGGCTTTAATCGTCTCCGAGGCCAAACTCAAAGTTAACCAAGAAACTTAGAAAGTGCTTCCCAGGATGAGAGACTAAAATTAGCTCAAGTGTATGCGATGAACCGTATGTATGCGAATTTCTTATGTATGAATTTCATACAATGAAATTCTAAAGGCTAAACTGTCACAATGAATCAATAATGTGTACATATTGGATGGGTTAATTCAGAATAGGTGTTAAAATAAATTTAAAAGAAAAAGCAAAGATTAGGAATTATAAAAGTAAAATAGAGAAAAGAAGTTCCTTGACAAGAACTTGGGAGCTAGGGCCACTGAATATATGCTGATTATTAAACATTCATTTGAATGATGTAAGTTATTTCACATTAGGACATGATTTTCCAAACCAATCTACTGTCCGTTTTTTAGGAGGAAAAAACAGAAACACTCCCCAAATTCAGTCAAAACATTCAGTTAAGTTATAAGAAAGAGTAAGGCAGTGAAATGGAATAAAATAATGTTACTTTACAAAATGTAAAGGCACTTTCAAAGTGATTTTCTCAAACATAGTATTTGATACTTTGAAAATTTTGTGATAATGTACAACTAAGTACAACAAAGTGAATGCATTTAATGCCACTGAACTGTACACATAAAAATGATTAGAATGGCAAATTTTATATTATGTATATTTTACTACAATTTCAAAAAACCTGTGATAGAGGTGAAATAAAAATTATTATTCCAATTTTAAATATGTATTTCTCTAGGGTCAGTTGAGTGGGCAGAGCTGCAGTCTAAACCTCATTACCTTTCCCACACTATGTGTGCACTATGAGTAGGGCCTGACTTCAGCAACGTTACTCATCTCCCAGCAGTGAGAACTATCTTTGGTTTTCACGGGGCATGGTGGTGGGCTTGTGCAATGGGGCAGATGACAACCTGCTCTATGAGGAAAATGTATACTTTATATTCCTGTGGATGCTGGGTAAACTGGTGAGAGAGAAGTAACAAATCAGAGCAAGTAGGAGGTAGAGAGAAAGGCAAAAAAGAAAAACAATGCATTGGGGTTGCTAATCCAATCTGAAATTAGCTTCCACAAAGCCAAAATAGTTGAAAAAAGAAACTGTGTAAAAAACTTACACATGTGCTTTTTTTTTTTTAAATTTATTATTATACTTTAGGTTTTAGGGTACATGTGCACAATGTGCAGGTTTGTTACATATGTAACCATGTGCCATGTTGGCTTGCTGCACCCATTAACTCATCATTTAGCATTAGGTATATCTCCTAATGCTGTCCCTCCCCCCTCCCCTCACCCCACAACAGTCCCTGGAGTGTGATGTTCCCCATCCTGTGTCCATGAGTTCTCATTGTTCAATTCCCACCTATGAGTGAGAACATGCGGTGTTTGGTGTTTTGTCCTTGTGATAGTTTACTGAGAATGATGTTTTCCAGTTTCATCCATGTCCCTACAAAGGACATGAACTCATCATTTTTTATGGCTGCATGAACTGGATCCCTTCCTTACACATGTGCTTTTTATCCAGTGTCAAAATATAATGTGTTACCTCAGATCCCAGGGCTGAAGCTGTCAGTTCACTGACAATGCTGGCCAGTAATCCACAGGTGTTAGAGACGAGGTGGGAGGAGAAGAGTTCGTTTTCTCTCCTCAGGCTGTTCCTCACTGGTAGCACAACAATGACCAACATTTTCTCCAGAACTTCACGGAAGCTTGTCATCCCTGAGATATTCTCTTCACTCTATGATACATAAGAAAAAGTTCTAAGGTATTGTTTTATTTTCCTTCATAGGAGTACTCAATTTGAAAACCTTGTCTTTCTGATACTCTTAAAATTCAGACTTGAATCAGAGTCAATTTCTACAAATCTTTCTGGTTATATGTGGAGCCACTTTTCACTTAGAAGTTCTTTTTTGAATTACCTGTCTCTGTGTATCAAAGTACCACACATTTACAAAATGTTTTTATTAGCTTTGAGTCCTATTTTATTCTCTTATTTAACTTTCAATTTACAATCCTACATGACAGACAGAAAACTATTCTTTTCATTTAAAAAGCTTTTTTGGCTGGGCGTGGCGTCAGCAATACCAGCACTTTGGGAGGCTGAGATGGGAGGATCACTTGAGGCCAGGAGTTTGAGACCAGCTTGGGCAACACAGTAAGACCTTGTCTCTACAAAATGTTTTTTTAAAAAGTTAGCCGGGTGTGGTGGTATGTGCCTACAGCCCCAGCTACTTGGGAGGCTGAGGTGGGAAGATCGTTTGAGTCCAGGAGGTTGAAGTTGCAGTAAACTGCGATGGCGCAACTGCACTGTAGACTGGGTGACAGAATGAGCTCATCTTAAAAAACAAAAATAAAAAGCTTCTTCTATAGGACAAGATCTTAATCTGAGATAATAAATTCTAGTGTATTTAGCTGTAATGCAACTCTAGTCGGTGTAAATCAATTTTTTAACAAAATTCTTTTTGTACACACATATGATTCCTACGTAGTTTTATCATTTCTACTGTATTTGTTTTCCTAAGTGGAGATAAGAAAATTCCAACCCCTACCGGTAGAAAAATTTCAAGAAGTCAGAGTCTCAATAAAGGAAAAATACTTTATTTTTCAGAAAAAAGGGAAAAGATGATTAATTTAGCTGATTTCCAGCATGAAAATGATTTATGTGAACGTTTCCTATACCTGTTATTTACAGTGCTTATTTTAATATACCAAAGTGTTATTAAGTAGATATTTTAAAAATCCTTTATTTTCTTATCATTCTATCTTAGAAATCTAAAATATATTAGAATGTAAAGTATCTGCAACTTACCTTCAAATGGTTTAGGAAAAACAAATATGTAGGTATTCATTGTATAACTCTCAAATTTTTTTAAAGGTGAGTGATTAAACTGTTAGAGCAAAAAAACTTCATTTTATAGGTAAATATGAACATTTTTCAAAAATATTATTTCAAAGAACAAATGTCATTCATTAAATAATCATTTTGTAAATATACCTAAAAATAGAGAAGAATAAGCACCAAGCTAAACACGCTTAGCTTGGTGTGTTTACAGTTTTATTGCCTCTGTATAAAAGAGGCAATAAAAAAACCATTTACAGTTTTATTGCCTCTGTATAAAAGAGATTTCAGAGACAGACCTACCTGGCTGAGTTTTTCCATATGTGCCACCAAAAGGGGAAAACGATGAACTAGTGTTGAGTCGTTCTCTGTACTAACTTGTTTAACAATTGATCGTAGTAATACTTCTCCATCATACGCAATCGGGAAGATGGAAGTCAGCTTAACAGACGTGTGACACAGAGCTGACATAACAGCTGCAAGGAGTCGGCTACTTGATGTCTTGAAGTTTGCTTCTTGGATATCCTTTTAAAGACAAAAATATGCCCACCCCCCACCAAAAAATATAGCATCAGTATAATCTAAGTTTCTGAATATATAAAAGGTAAACCATCTTTTAAATTATACCCAAATTTTTCTGTCACTCGGTCATTTAAATTGTCTTGTTATAGAATAATACTACATCTATACATTAAAAAACAATTGTTTAAGTTACTATTCAATGAAGATGAAAAATTAAGTCTGGTCAAGAAAAATCAGGCCCCTGTCCTCTAGTAAATGAGCATTTTTATATTTTCATATCCTCACAATCACAGTACTCTCTAGCACTGTTTCAAAGGGAGATGCCAAAAAGGCCCCAATTAGAATGCATCTAAGGTATTTTCAATAAGGACTGAGACTATTTTTCTCAAATAATAAATGATGCAAATTATAAATCTGTGCTATTACAAGCACATTTCACTAAGGTCACAAAATTACATTATCACATTCCATAATTTATCAAGAAAAATTAGTAGCATACTTATAAAATTTTACGACAAAGCATTAAAACCAACACAGGATATCTTAATTCACAAAATTGTGTACACATTACCTAGTTCTTCAAACATCTGTATTACAAAGATAAGCATAAAAGCAGAGTAACATTCCATATGTTAAACCAACATTTGCTAAATCTAGCCTGTTCTGTAGCAAAGAAGAAAAGAACCATATCAGACTGGGAAGGTTCAGAGTGAGAGAGTAATTAAGCTGTGCACTAGTCCAGGCAATAATCTTGCCCCTGGAAATTGAGTGGTAAAATATACTACTCTGCTACATGGATGCAAAGTTGCCTGGGATGCATTAGTGATGACAATGAATTTTTCACGAAGGAGGGTGGGGAGGCCTAGGACTTCCAGTGCACTGCTGAATATAAGTGGTGAGTGTAGATACCATGTGTCTTGTTTCCAAACTTAGGGGCATATTCATATTTCACCAGTAAATGGGATGTTGTTAGTGAAGATTTTTTTGTAAATATCTTTTTATCAGATTTAGGAGTTTCCTTATATCCTACTTTCCTGAGAGGTTTTCATCATTGAGTAACTGCTAGTTTCATCAACCACTGCTCCTGTAGCTATTGAGGAAATCATCAATTTGCCTTGTTTTTTCAGTTAACATGGTAAATTACATCAATTTTCAATTATTTAACTAAGCATTTCTAAGATAAATCCCACTTGGTCATGATATATTGTTTACATGTTCAATTTGGTTTGATAATACTTTTAAGAGCATCTATGTTTCTCAGTGATATTCATCTGTAATTTTTCCTTGTAGTATCTTAGTTAGGTTTTGGTATAGGATAAAGCCAACCTCATAAAATTAGTTGGGAAGTGTTGCCTCCTATATTTTCCAAAAGAGTATGTAAAAGGTTGACATTATTTCTTTCTTAAATGTTTAACAGAATTCATAAATGACAATATTTGGATTTGAAATTTTCTTTGTGGGAAAGTTTTTGATAATTTTTAAATGGATATGAGGCAATTCAGATTTTTCTATTTCTTAATGTGTTAGTTTTGATAAAATTATATTTTTCAAGGAATTTGTCAACTTCCTCTAAGGTTGAAAAATTCACCAGTATAAAGTTGTTTATAGTGATATTCCCTATTTCTTTCTTCCTTTTTTTTTTTTTTTTTTTGAGATGGTGTATCACTCTGTCACCCAGGCTGGAGTGCAGTGGCACAATCTTGCCTCAATGCAACCTTCACCTCCTGCCTTCAAGCAATTCTCGTGCCTCAGTGTCCCGAGTAGCTGAGATTACAGCTGTGCACCACCATGCCTGGCTGATTTTTGTATTTTTGGTAGAGACTGGGTTTTGCCACGTTGGTCAGGCTGGTCTCAAACTCCTGACCTCAACTGATCCACCCATCTCAGCCTCCCAAAGTGCTGGGATTACAGGCATGAGCCACCGTGCCCAGCGAACCCCTATTTCTGATTATGGTATTTCATGTTTTTTCTTTCTCTCTTCTCTCTCAACCAGGTTTGCTAGGAGTTTACCAACTTTTTTTCTTCAAAAAACCAACTTTTAGCTGTGTTAATTTTCTCTACTTTCTGTTTCATTGATTTCTGCTCTTAATCTTTATTATTTCCTTCCTTCCTTCTAACTTTGGGTTAGATTTGCTTTTCCTTCTAGATTCTTAACATAGCAGCTTAGGTCACTGATTCTAAACCTTTCTTCTTCATATAAGCATTTAAGGGTATAAAGATCTCCTTTAAGCAATGCTTTAGCTAAATCCCACAAATTTTGATATTATATTTTTATCTTTCTATGTGAAACATTTTAAAATTTCCTTTATAACTACTTCTTTGATCAACTGCTTACTTAGAAGTGCTGTCATTTTCCAAATGTTTGGTGCTTTTTCTTGATATCCTCTGCTATTGATTTTTACTTTAATTCTATTGTGGTCTGAAAATATATTCTCTCACATTTAATCTTTTGAAATTTATTAAGACTTATTTTATGGTCTAGCATATGATCCACCTTAGTGAACGGTCCCAAACATTTCTTTTAAAAATCATGTGTACTTGAAAAGAATATGTATTTTGCAGTTTCGTATCTTGTTTTATAAATGTCAGATCAAGGTGGTTGACAGTACTGTTCAAATCTGCATCGCTGATTTTTTTTGGCCTAGTTCCTCTATTAATTACTGAAAGAGGAGTGTTAAAGTCCCCAGCTGTCAATGTGAATATTTCTCCCTGTAGTTCTGTCAGTGTTTTGCCTCAGGTGTTGTGAAACTCTGTGACTTGGTGCATAAAGGTTTACAAAGGTTGTGGCTTCCTCATGAATGAATGAACAATGCTAGTATGCCTGTTCTCTCAGGTCTCTCTCCTTCCTGTTCTTACAGATGAGGGTGGCGGGGGCCTCCTGGTGCTATCCCTGCTCTCCCCTGGTCACTATGGTTCTTTTCCTCTCCCCCTCTCTCAGAATCACTCACTCCAATTCAAAAACCAATCAGCAACTGCACAATGTGCCTACCAATTTTGTAACTAAAAGATGATGAAGCAGATTTAAAAAATTTTAAACTTTGCTTATATAAGTCATGTACACCAAATATTTCCTAATTTATCTTTTACACAAGTTAAGAAGATAGGGCAACTGCAATTTATTTTCTTGAAGAGTATTAAGCAATATATCAGATTTTCAACTGACATTTTACAAACTTAAATTACCTGATCCAAACAATTCAGCAGATCACAAAGGCAAGCCCACTGTAAGGCAGGAGTTGGGTAGAAAGAATGAAAGCAGGCAGTGAAAGTATTATGACATTCCTGAAGGACAGCTTCTAGGAGACTCAAGGGCTGACTGAGATATCCTTGAGGATCATTATCCAATTTCACCATGCAGTGATCAACTCCTTCTGATAAAATTTTTCTTAACAAAGTTCTGGTTTTTCCAATACACTCTGCTAATTTGCTAGTTTCTTCTACAACTGCTTTTCCTGTAGCTTTGAGGGGGAAAAGAGCAGATTGGTAATTAAGCAAAATATTAAATATGCATGAAAACAATCAATATAATTCAGTAATTCCCTATACAGCTAAGTATCACAAGTACTAATATCTTAGAAATGAAACAACTTAGAGATTAAGTGTAGTACCAAATTATTTTTTTAATCTAAATGGGAGGGGGAATAAAAACCTAGTTTCAGCATTTAAGTCCAAATTGCTTATTCAAAATATTTCTATTTGACAGCATTTGTTTAAAATTAAACTTTAACAGATTATTTAACTTTGGCCCACTATTACTTTTTGTATCAAAATGACATGTAATCTATTTTATTCTTTATAAGCAAATACATAAGCATCATAGCAAGCTGACTTTCTCCCCTCATTTTAGAAGCAGCTTAAACACAGCTGGGGGTCAAAAACTCTCAGTTATCTCAAAGTAAATCTTCGCAATGTCTCTAATATTTTCTCCCTACAATCATTTAAAAAAAATGGATCATACCTGACACTGGGTAAATTTCACAGGTATAGACACGCAATAACCTCAGACAACAGGTACCCACAAAACGCAGTCTCTCTAAATCTAGAAGTGTAGCTGTGAACTGGAATCCTTTTAATCCTCTAAGTTCTTCAACTCCTAAGACTAAGGTGGTCCAGCTCCAGTGAAGAATACTCAACAATGACTCAAAACATTCCTAATCCAGAATATGAAAAAACAGATAACAATTAATTCAAATGATACCATAAACTGAATCAAATGGAAAGGCAATGGTAGACAACTTCAAAACTTCCTCTCAAATTTTTTTACTGAGTTTTTTAATTGAGTTTTTTTACTGAGCCCAAGACACTTTAAAAGTTCATTTATTAAATTACCCTTAACGGTAACTTTGAAGTTTGTTACAAAAAAGGTAAAGTAGTTAAGCATTTATAAAAACAACATTCTTCAATATTTACCTATTTAAAAATAAATTTTTCAGTGTTCCTGCTACCAAGCTATCTAGCTTATCATATAAACAAGGGAAAAATGAAAAACACTTATAAAACAATGCATGTTTACTTGAAAGAAAAAATAAAGCTTTTTACAGTCACTGTAGTAAAAAATAAAATAGCGTTTTAGTGTTAGATATCAATGACAGTATCAAATAACTTATTTTATGTCTATATATTAAAATTTGCAATACAAACTAGAGCCAATTTTTGCTAAATACATTAATAGAAGATAAAAATTGACTAGAAAATACTAAAAAATTCCTATTTTGATTACTTAAAATTCTAGCACATGAGTTTAAGATGGTAGATTTTCTTTGCAGTTCTAGTCTTCTGGTTTTATCACGGTTACATGATGACAGATACCACCTGAATCTCAAAGCAGAGCACTTACTGCCCCATTCCCACCAAATCCCTGAGCTCCTGAAAGCGAGTTTATAGATTCAATTTTTTTTTTTGAGATAGAGTCTTCCTCTATCACCCAGACTGGAATGCAATGATGTGATCATGGGTCACTGCAACCTCAACCTCCTGGACCCAAGCTATCCTCTCAACACCTCAGCCTCCCGAGCAGCTGGGACTACAGGTACGCACCACCATGCCCAGCTAATTTTTAAGTTTTTTTAGATGGGAGTTTCACTATATTGCCCTGGCTGGTCTTGAACTCTTGAGCTCAAGCAATCCTCCTGCCTCGGCCTCCAAAAGTGCTGGGATTATAGGCGTGAGCCAATGTGCTCAGCCCTATAGTTTACCTTTTAAAGAAATGACTGAATAAGTTTTGTATATAAAGTCTACAATTACCTAATGGCCACAAAACCACTTAGACATAAATACAAAGGTGTTACCAAGCACAGAAAAATGAGATCACTAAAGAAAGCAAAACAGAGTCAAAGATCCTTATTTGAATCAAAAGATACCAAACTGAACTTAATACTAATAGGATGAAAAGTTACCAAGAAGCCAAAGTTCTCATAGTCTTTTATTCAAAGCACAAGCTCTACAAACTGCCATGGCTCTTTTGGAAGGTCAACTTTGAGAGGATATACCACAATTTAAATGGGCATATTTCCAGTAGAAGTATGCACATAAGTACACAAGTATTTAAAGATACATGTGTATAGATGCTCATGAAGCAAGATGAAATAGTAAAAAATGAGAATCAAAATGGTTCTTTGATAGATATCAGGTTGAATAAATTAGAATAA
>NW_026652279.1:138359366-138418717 GCF_009828535.3 Hylobates moloch
AAAAAAAAAAAAGCCAAAAAAAAAAAAAAAGAAAAAGAAAATACATGCTTAATGGATGACAAAATCACATCCAAATGGATTTAAGATCTGTATGTGAAATTCAAATTTTGAAACATTTTAGGAAAAAAATATCTTTTTGATCATGGGGAGAGGGATGGATTTGTTATAAATTCTCTTAAAAATTTTTCTATTTGTTAAACAAAGTTTAAAAGATGGAATGTGTAAGAGAAATAATAAATAAGATTCATTAAAAAAAAAAAAAAAGAAAGTCCAATGTCATTTTTTCCTTTTAAAGTATATTGTACATTTTTGAATGGGAACATAAATTATATATTTAAATTTTTTTTGCCAGGTAAAATGCCAATACAGGGCTTTTTTGAAACATTTTTCCAAGCTAAACAAACTTTATAGCATATGGGCACTTCCTTTAAATCCTACCTTTGCAAGACTGAGTAGTAGAGGCTTTTTCCTCTTATTAAAGAACATATATAACGTATATAACATATAACTTACATTCTCTAGTAAAGCTACTATTAATGCTGTTATTTAAAACTTATTCAACCAGTGAGCATCTGGGAGTAGTCCAATGCAACATGTTATGTTGGTAGAGCTACATATTACAAACAGTAACTATAACAGATTGCACACTGCATAAAAACCAAACGAACGAAAATCCCTTTTGGGGAAAAATAAGGTTTGTAACCACTAAGTGATTACCAGAAAGAAAGACAGGGAGATAGAATCACTGTTCTAGACCATTTCCTTTGATTTTTTACTGCTTAACGAATGACAACATTTTTTAGTGACGGCGTATATCCATTTGAATTCCTTATTTTAAAAGTATTGCAGTAGTCTAGAAATAAATAAGGCACACACATAGGCATATGCCTTTATACATGCTTAAATTATTGTAAGTTAAAATTTTTAAATAATGTTAAAAATATAGTAAATATTATATGAGCAAGTTATTATTTGGTGAAATAATAAAGGTGAAAATTTACCAACAGTAGGGAATTTTCCAACTCATTTTATCAGTCTTATAAGACTACAATATATCAACCAGGCCTGCATCTATAGTCCTCCCCATCTTCCCTGCAATCTGACTTCTCCAAAACAAATTTTATTCTTTTATAACGTTTGAAATTAGTAAGAAAATCAATGGATAGATTTTTTTTTAAAGTCAGTAAAATATTGTTATTGGTATAATACAGATAATCTGAGTAATCAGGCAAAGTTTAAAATTAAGCCTGTGTGGAAAATGTTTAAAAATATACAAAATATTAACTGTTTTTGTTAAATATATTTATGGTTCTACCAGCATATTATAATTTGCTGAATGCTTCAAATAATTTATCCCCATTATGCCACGTTTGTAATGATTCTACTTCATTATAGCAAAATAGTAAACCATACTAATTCAGTATAAATATGCTAAATACCTGTATAGTAACTGAGGTATCTGACCCGCATTAACATCTGTACCATTATTTGATTTCTTTGAACTCTTGAACTGGAAAACAACCCTAAGAAGAGAAAACAATGATACCAAAAACAACATGATCATTACAGGAAATAAGAAATTTAAGAAACATGTTTCCAAATCTTATGTCAATGAAAATGATTCACTCTTTTATATAAAGAAAAGCAAAAAGATATTTTCTAGATTTTCATTCTAGCTCTGAATGGGTTAGTCAGTAAAATGAAAGAACTGAACCTGATAAGGACTCCTAAATAAGTAGCTGTCCTGTCCCTCCTAGCTCTCCAACTCAGCTTTAACCAAAACAGTAAACTTCTAAAATTTCTACTTACAAGTAGTAGTATAATATCTGCTTGACTAGTTGCATGATAAGCTTTAGCCTCAGTGTGCCATAACATTCCAACTCTGAATGAACTGTCTAAGAAAATCATACAGTCCAGGGTCCAAGCAGTCTCTTAGTTCTAAATACATTCTTAAGTTGATGCACACAAGAACAGATGTGATTTTTCTACAGTAGTCTCCTTGAATATTCAGCAACAGGAAATTCACCTCACAAATAAGTCTATTTCTTTTTTTGGTCAGCTTTGTTATGAATTGACCTGCACTTAAATATATACTGTTATATAACTTCAACCGATTTCAAATAGTTTATGCTCAGGAGTAATCAAGAATAAACTGAATTTATCTTACAAATGATAGTCCTTTAGAATACATAAATCACAGTAATAGAATATTTGAAATGTTGGATTTACAGTCAACAGGTTACAGGTCTGACCTTGGTTTTAACCACATGACTCTCAGGAAATGGCAAATAATGTCACCTTTTTATTTCTCTAGTCCCTGAGTATAAAATGGGGCTAATAACTGCTTCACAAAGCTATTGAGGGCATCAAATCAGATAAAACATAAGAAAGTATGAACTGAAAAGTACTCTATACGTGAAAGTTATTTTAAAACAGCAAACTTTTCCCTACGTTTTATTAAAATAACACACATTGCTGAAGCTTTGAAATTTTAAACTGTGTTCTCATGCACTATCAAATTTAATATCACGTATCTACTTCTTCTTTATGGTTCCAAACTCCTCGATATCCTTGTCACCTTCCTCTATATAATTTCTAATTTGGTAATCAAGCTCATAGACAATGTAATACCCAGAAAAATATACAAATACCATCTGACAGAAGCAAAGTACAGTGGTCTTATTATCTTCTTGTTCTGTCTAGACCTCAATTTGGCACGAGGTTACATGAATTTAATTTTTAGCAGCTATATTATGCTCTAGTCTTCCTAAGCTTTTGAATCCTGCTGAAAGTCCTCTGAGTTTTCGAAACAATATTCCTCTAACAAAAATAAGAATTGCTTAAGTAACACTTGGGCATTTACTTACCCATCATCTGTGGTAATAGATGCCTGTCCATGAGATCCACAGTCACTGCTGGGTCCTGACACTCGGGCCCATGCTACATACCACCACCCAGCTTGCAGGAGAACAGGCTCATCAAACATCATTGCGTATTTTTCTCTGAGAAAAAATTAGTGAGTCAAAGACATTTTTTTACTTTTCTGTCACATATATTTATTTTTTCAAAATCCCTTATGAACAAAAATATAAAACTAACTATTATAAAATTCTTATCAAACAACATTAAAAACACTCTAAAGAAGTCTGGACAAGAATGCAAGCAAATATAGTTATTTGTGTTATGGTGACAGAATTACATTTCTTCCTCCCCTTCTTGAATTCTACAATATCCTTAAATGTTATAAAACTTTCATATTAAAATAAGATAGAATGTTTTAAACTGATGTTAAAAAACATGCAAATTTTGCTGGAAAATAAAAATCTGAACTTTAGTTTTAAAGCTCATTCATTCAGCTAAATAGTTTTGAGAGGCGGCATATTAAGAAAATGGCCCTGGAGTCAGGCGGCCTGGGTTCAAGGCCCAGCTATGTGACCTGCTAGCAGGGCAACGCAGGACAAGTTACTCTCTCCTCTCAGTACCTTAGCTTCTTCACCTGAAAACTGGGGTGAAAACAGTATCTCGCTCATAGGGTTGTCCTTTAGATTGAATTAAGTCAGATAGGTGTTTGGAGTCTGTCACATAATATCTATACAAACATTATTA
Source organism: Hylobates moloch (assembly GCF_009828535.3). Taxonomy (NCBI): domain Eukaryota; kingdom Metazoa; phylum Chordata; class Mammalia; order Primates; family Hylobatidae; genus Hylobates; species Hylobates moloch. The sequence continues at coordinate 138,362,973 of NW_026652279.1, forward strand.
ATTTAGAAGAAGAAAAAAGACAATAAATAAGGGCATCTTCTAAAGGACAGAAACAAGTTACAAAGTACTAGGTAACAGAGTGGAAGGAATGTTTATTGGTTGTAGCTGGAATCGAAAGAAGAATAAAGGGCATTTAAAGAAGCAAGAGAATGTCATTAGAAAATCTGTAGAGGTATGGAAGTACAAAAGAGGTCAGGAAATGGCAAGGTGTTCATTATTAATTTCATTAATGCATTAAGACAGTTATAGAAGAGTAGCAGTAGAGAGTCAAAAAAGATCCTGGATGTTATGGAAATCCTTTAATGCTCCCAATGCCCTAGGAGTCTGGGCTTTGTACATAAGCTAATGAAGAAATCCTAGATGATTCTCTATAAATGAAACTGTGCTTTATATTTTCGACTCAAACTCATATGGTCAAAAACAAATGGCAGCCAGGCGCAGTGGCTCATTCCTGTAATCCCAGCACTTTGGGAGGCTGAGGCAGGAGGATCACTTGAGGTCAGGAGTTCGAGGCCAGCCTGGCCAGCATGGTAAAACCCCATCTCTACTAAAAATACAAACATTAGCCGGGCCTGGTGGCATGCGCCTGTAGTCCCAGCTACTCAGGAGGCCGAGGCATGAGAATCGCTTAAATGCGGGAGGCAGAGGTTGCAGTGAGCTGAGATCACACCACTGCACTCCAGCCTAGGTGACGGAGTGAGACTCTGTCTCAAAAATATAAATAAATAAATACAGCAAATGACAACGGCACCTTAAGGCTTTGCTGAAAATTAATCAATTAGCTTTCTTAAAATTTTCCCTAACATTCATTTGTATAAAACATTAAAGTTTACTAAAAAATTCTTGCGATATTAGTTAATGCCTAAGAAATAGTCAAAATTTTCTTTAGATTTACTCTTTTGTTTTCAAAAGTATTTATATCTTGTACAAGCAAAGTCAGTATCTTACGATCATCCTTGTTTCTGAAAATACACAGTTTCACTAGCAAAAAAACCTACAAGGTTTTCTTAACATAGTTACTGTTGGGAAACATAGCACACTATTACTACTATGAAGCTCAGTTTATAATTTTTCTTATCATAATATTCCCTGCTTCAAACCAGGGAATACTGATCATAACACAATGTTGAGATAATTCTTAGGATTACATAGAGAGGACTGATAAAGTGTAAGTAACCTCTTACTTAATGAACCTTCATAAATAAACATACTAATTTTTATAAACTCCCAAAAGGTTTCAGTAAAGCTGGTCACCTCCTCAAGTGTGTTATTATCAAATATATTCTACCAGCATGAGGTCAGAGTACATGGGTAATCTGAATTATGGTCAAATATGACCACCTGACACTAATTATTTATTACCTGTAATGCTAGGAGTAATAAATAACTGCATTATTACTAGAACACCAGCATACTAGGTATTCCGTAAGAGATGCATGAAAGTAAAGGTGTGGCCGGGCGTGGTGGCTCATGCCTGTAATCTCAGCACTTTGGGAGGCTGAGGCGGGCAGATCACGAAGTCAGGAGATCGAGACCATCCTGGCTAACACGGTGAAACCCTGTCCCTACTAAAAATACAAAAAATTAGCCGGGCGTGGTGGCAGGCGCCTGTAGTCCCAGCTACTCGGGAAGCTGAGGCAGGAGAATGGCGTGAACCCGGGAGGCGGAGCTTGCAGTGAGCCGAGATGGTGCCACTGCACTCCAGCCTGGGTGACAGAGCGAGACTCCGTCTCGGGAAAAAAAAAAAAAAAAAAAAGTAAAGGTATGTAAAATATATGCATATTTCCATTTTTCTCTTTAATATTGAAACAGTTGAATTAACTTATGAAATAAATTTATGAATTATTAGTTTTAATTCAGCACTTTTGAAAGCAATACTTATATTGTTTAATATATAATTTAATTTTTCAAGCATTTGATATTTATAGCAGATTTAAAACTTCCTTTTAAAGTATGTTTATTCATTTATAATAAATTTTTAATATTAAGTATGCAAGAGTTACAATGAATAATGCACAAATTATTTACCTAGCAGCACAGTCATAAGCCAATACATCAGTCTCTGCAAGAAGGTCACCATCAGTTTCATGATCTCCTCCATCAGGACCCAATTCAAACAGCTAAGGAAAGGAGAAAGACAATCATTTATATAAATCAGCTATACAAATCTGATGAACAATGTGTTCATAATTTTGTGCATGATCAATGTATGCTGGACCATACCAAATGTAAAAATCAGAGTACCTGCTTTTTTAACATTACTATGTGAAATACACAAACATATGTATTTAAATTAGGAAACAAGGTTTTATGGCCTACGTTAATCTCTGTTTTCCTAATTTATATATTCATCTATTTACATCAAATACTCTAAATAGTTCTATACAAGTTTTGTATCTGATATACGCATCTGAAAAAGGTGAGAGAACTCAACCAAAAAATTTTAACTAAGTGAGTCTCTAAGTGAGATTCTACCTCATTCTAAATGAGGTAGAATTCTAAATCTCACAGTACTTTTAAAAATTAAGTGAATACTGTAGAATTCTTAAAAAAACAAACAATAAAAAAGGGTAGAGAAATATTAGCTAAAGAGAGAGACGAGCAACGGAAGAATCCTTAAAAACAATAGTTTGAAGTAATATGGCATGAGAAAAAGATAGATGAAAAGCATGAAAAAAATGGCTCTTAAAAAAGAGGGGAAAATCCTCTGGATAAGAAAAAAACAGAAAAAATATCCCATATAAAAAGGTTATGAAATTAAGTGAAAATAAGAATTATGAGGAAGAGGTCTTTTTAAAAAACGTCTTTTTTTTTTTTTTAAGAAAAAAAAACCTTTTTCTTCTGGATAATTATGGAAGGTGAATTTCAAGAGAGGCAGATAAAGATTAAAATGCATTAAAATTTACTGGACAAATACGGTGCTAGGTGTCTAAATTTTTTAATTATATGCTAATGACTTAGAAATCTTTCTCCAGCTCAGCTCTTATTCTCAACAGTCATTGGATTCTCTTCGTCCTCTAGTTCTAGACCTTCCTCCTGCCTTCTCTGTTCTGGTTAATGGTACTTTCATTCATCTAATCTCTCAGATAAAATGTCTGAAATAGGCCGGGCCTGGTGGCTCACGCCTGTAATCCTAGCACTTTGGGAGGCTGAGGCAGGCAGATCATATGAGGTCACGAGTTTGACACCAGGCTGGCCAACATGGTGAAACCCCATCTCTACTAAAAATACAAAAATTAGCTGGGCGTGGTGGCACATGCCTGTAGTCCCAGCTACTCAGGAAGCTGAGGCAGGAGAATTGCTTGAACCCAGGAGGCAGAGGCTGCAGTGAGCCAAGATGGCATCACTGCACTCCAGTGTGGGCTACCAAAGAGACTCTTAAAAAAAAAAAATAGTCTGAAATAGTCCTTTTTCCATATTTCTCTGCCATTACTGTATCTATTCTCTTACTGGTACCAAAGCTTGTCAATTCAACCATATTCCCTATTGCTGGCTGGAACATTTCAACAACTAATTAGTCTTACCTCCATTCTCTCCTTCTTCTAACCCATTTTCCACAAAGTTGAGGATTTTTGTATTTGTTTCGTGACCCTTAGTACCCTTATAAAAATATCTTATCAGAATACTTTCTTAATCTAAAATTATTCCTTGGTTTTTCATCTCCTCCACAGCATGATATGAAGGTTCTTAATAATTTGTCCCCAACCTGACTCCTGTATTTACATTCAACAAATATTTTTGAACACATACTGTATGCCAAGCACAGTTCTAGAAACTGGGCATAAAGGGGCAAACAATACAAACAAAGAATTAGGGGCTATTGGGAGTAAGTCTATGGTTGGGAATCGAATTTACAGTTTTAAATAGGCTTACCAGGGAATGAAGCTCTGGAGGTGATGGGGAAGTGGGCTAGGTAGGTGCTGAAGTGAAGAGAGCTGTAGTTAAGAGGAAACAGCAAGTGAAGAGGTACTGAGATTTGACTGTGCCTGGAATGTCTGAGGAACAATAAGCAGGCCAGTGTCACCGGATTAGAGTGAAACAACCAGTAGAACAAAAGGTCAGAGAGGTGATGACAGCCAGTTCTGATGGGGACTTTGTAGGTCCTTCTAAGGCTTTTGGTTCTCATTCTAACAGGAAGACACTACAGGATTCTGAAGAGACAACGATGCCATCTGTTGTACATTTTAAGAGAATCACTCTGCCACACTCAGAACAGAATAAATGGGGCGAGGACAGACGCAGAACACAAGTTGGGAGGCTACTATAATAATCCAGATGAGAATGGCTGTGGCATGACCCAATCTGATACCAGTGGCAGTTTTCAGAAGTGTTTAGATTCTGGATTCATTTTGAAAGTGGAACCGACAATATTTGCTGCCGAAGTGGATGTGTATAAAAGAAAGAGCGGAATCAAGGATGACTCCAAGATTTTTGGTCTGAGGAAACAGAAGAATGAAGTTAACTCCATGCTGAGTCAGTTAACTGGGATGGGGAAGAACATGAGGATAGCAGGTTTAGGCAGATCATCAGAAGCATAGTATTGAATATGTTACCTCCAAAATGCCTATCAGACAGTCATGTGGAGACACAGCATAGGCTGTTGTACATATTGGTTTAAAGGTCAGAGAAGAGGTTTATAAGTTTAAAAGTCATCAGAGATAAATGTCCATGAGGCTGGACCACTATGAGGAAGAGAATACTTTTAAAAGATGTTAAAAACTGAGTTCTTGGCACTCCAACATTTAGAGGTCAGGAAGATGATGAGCAACCAGCAGCAAGACTAAGAAGAGCAGTCAGTGGGACAAAAGGAAAATGAAGTGTGGTGTCCTGGGGGACAAGGGAAGAAAGTATTTCAAAGAAGAGCTCAATTGGGTTAAATTCAGCTGACTGGTTAAGGAAGATGAGAGCTGAGGCTTGACTACTGAATTTAGCAATATGAAAGTCATCAGTGTCCTTGACAAGAGCAATGTCAGTGGTGGGGGCAAAAATCTGAATGGAGTAGGTTCAAGTAGGAATGTTAAGAGAGAGAATGGAGACAGAAAGTATAGAAAGAATATGTACAGAGATCAGCTAGGTGGCTAGTCCAAGACAAATACCCTTGCCTAGGGTAGTGGTAGAAGAGTCTTTTTTGTGGGGAAGAGATATAGGAGGCCTATCAAGAAAAATGTCTAGATTTCTGGCCTATGTATCAAGCATATGGTGGATGGTACTAATCATGAGAGAGAGAGATCAGTAGAAGAGCATGAATTCAGTTGAGATATTATGACTGATAACTGATGTGCCTTTAACATATTTACATGAAAATGCATCAAAGAAGTCTGATTTGGAGATACAAATTTGCGGATTATGGTATGCTGATGGCTATTAAAACTTTGGGCTCAAAAGAGAATACATATGAGAATATGTGAAGAAAGAGGGCCTAGCGCTGGGTCTTTGAGGAACTCCTACATTCAGTGGCCAGGTGGAAGGGGATGAACCTACAAAGAGATAGAAGAAACAACTAGAGGTATGAAAACAAACAAAACAAAAGTAAAGAAGGGCTTAGCAAATGTATACATTACAGAGAGGTGAAGGGAGGGGAAAAAAAAGACTGACTACTGTTGAAAGACATTAGTCCACTCACTGGACAATTGAATACAAAAGGCAAGATCGTTTCCAGAGGATAGGAGGAGTGAGGTAAAATTTGAGTTTGAAAAAGAAAAATAGGGCCAATATAAAAACAACATATATGGAAGGCCTCCATAATTCTATATAGTGTTTGAAGATATGGTCCACTATGTTATTCACTATTCCAAAAATAAAAAATCTCTTAGAGCTAGAAAAAAATATACCCTCCTGATGAGCTTATTAGACGTTGTCAAGTAGAACTACATAACACATCGAGGTTGCGTCTCTAACGTGAGGATGAGTCAAGACATCCTAAAATAACCATTTTAAAGCAGTTGCACTGAAATGAGCCAAACTACTATTTTTCTTATTATCAAAATACATGTGCTACAAGAGTCCTTAATCATTATTCTATCACTATACTCCATATAACTATAGGAGCTTTAAATTTTTACTTTATTCATTCTTACATTATCTGCTTTTTTAGCATATGTATTCCAACTATAACCAGAAATAAGCAAATATTTCTTTAAGTTTCTCAGTTCTGGTTGGGCCTCCATGGGGAATGTCCTTGGAAACCATCATTATGAAGAAGAGTGTTAACATATTGATATCACTTTTAGATATTATTGAGAGAACTAAGAAAATACCTCCTAAACAGATGACATTTAATCGAGATTTTTTTGTGAAGCCTGCTATTGAAATTCAGGCAGAAACTATAGTTTTCTCTTTCACTTTTAGAGCAAAATCAGGTAATTTGAGAAGCAGAACATTCAAGCTACTTAGTGAATATTCAAAGAATGAACATATACTTTGTTTAGGATAATTTGTTGGCCCTTTTGGACACGAATAGGTGTGGTGAACATATGACTCTCAATGATTTTTAGTTTGCCTACCAGATGGAATCCTTCCCTAACACTATCTCTCACTCATCCCTGGTCTCCACTCCTGGGGTGAAGATGTCTGTTTACATACTATTCGGCACTAAAAATGCTCAAAACTTTTTAGCTACATCAAAATGTCCCTAAACAGTTGTGCCTCCTCTGTCATTAAAATGGTATAAGAAAGTAGCCACATAAAAAGGTGCTGGTATTGCTAGGCCACCAGAAGTTCCATACAAAGGACTGAGATATAGCCTTTCTTCAGTCATAAATTGTTGAAAATAATTTTCCTTTCATTTCTTCCCTTCTTACAGAATTTTGATTTTTAATGAGTTATTAATTTAGTATTATTGTATTCGATTTTAGCAATGTTTTCTCTATCGCTTTTTAAAAAGAAGCATTAAAAAAATAAATCAAGTTAAAAAGGAAAAAAATTAAGACATTAGATAATAAAATAATAAATTAAGTCAAAATCAGTATGTTCAAACAAAAAAGGACAACATTGTTGATGAACTTTACCTTAATTTTAGCAGTATATTCTCCTCTACCTCCAAACAGACCAAGACCACCAAGTAAAATATCAGTGTCAGCACTGAAACGTATAGCTTCTACTGAATGGGCAGAATAACCCCAGCCTCCTCCATGACCTAGAATATATAAATCATAATCTATGTTTTAAAAGATCCATATATATTTCAGTTGTAAGACAATATTTCCTAAACCTAAGTATACATACTTTCAAACCTGTTTACCACACTATAATCTTCTTTAGAATAAACCTTCATTACTGCTTGAGTCTCTTCCTCTGTACTTGCCACACCCATTTTTAAGTCCTGCATAGCTGCCAAGGTATCAAGACAACCTAAAACAACAAATAAACAAAATTTAACTCCTTGAAATTAAAATGTCCTATGGTACTGATGACATTAAATGCTATAGGGGATAAATCAAAATAAATAAACTCAGAATGTTACTCCAAGCTTTAAACATCATTTCATGGAAGTATGCCTAAAACCAATACAAATTATCCCTTGTCTGATTAATCATCATATTTGAACATGCCATACGACAACCTTTTACACAAAACTGGATCTCTGAAAAGTTGAAATCACTTAACCTTTGAATTCTTACAAGGTTCTTCCTTTTATGAAACTCTCCAAATTAGTTTGACTCTTAAAGTACTATTTGAGGAAGACACATTAGTGTCACGCAAACTTAATCAACACTAGTTTTGGATGTCTACAATAGAAACCAAAATGAAATTTGAGAAAAAAGAAACAAAGTTATATTTATGATACAGTAATTATATTTAGGAATATGATTCACAACTGCAAGTGCTAGAGTCTTAAAATGAGTCTTTTTAAGGATCATTTTTAAAAGCAACAAAATATATAGTTACGTAGTGATATAAAATTTCCAGCTACGAAATAAATATATTGCAAAAGTACTACATCTCAAAGTAATTAAATAAGAATGAACTTGATATGGTGTGGAAAACTGTGTCATGTAAGAAGAAACAAAAGACGTATATAAAATTAATTACATTTTGTAGAATTTGTTATTTAAAATAATATACATAAATTAAATATTATATACTTGAACATTTTATCATATCTTTAAAAGTTTATACATTCAAGTTGAGCAAAAACATTATTTTTAAGGGTCTACCTCTGGGAAAATTAAATAATTGGGCATACATAAATCTTTGATAGTGTTAGTACAGGTCTCATGTATTGTTTTCTGTGGAATTAGCCTCTTAGAGGATTTAACTTATTTTGTATATTATTATTATTTAACAAACAAGACAGAATTACATATAAATTTAAATACTCTAAAAAAAGCCCTGGACATTAATGTCAATTAATGGTACATCAAATCGCAACCCTACCTAAAATGTGCAAAGCTGCATGAGATCGGGTAGTGAGGGCCCTTGATCCTGTTGGTAAGGCAAGTTCAGGACTTAGGATACTACATCTGGACTGCATGTCTGCTGCAGAGGGAAGCCTGGCATCAGCAACCACTGCATTGTAACACCACAGCTCTCTAGTATTTGGTCGAAACCTTTAAAGAAAAAGAATAATTACAGCACCTCAATGTGGTTTTGTTTTAAAAAAAAATTCCTAAAACATAACTGATGATACAAAGAGAATAGATAATACAGTCAGCTTAAAGAGGAAAAATGTAGCTCATTATCTTCTGGATCTAAGCTAAACATATAAAAAAAACTATATCACTAAAAGTGAAATAATTTGAAAATAGTAATGTAGATTATAATACTTAAATAATACAGAAAATAGTAACGTAGATTATAATACTTGACTGTATAAAGTTTTGATACATACATATAAATATGAAACTCAACAAATACCCTATTAAAAAAGTTTAAAGACAAAGGACAAGTTGAAGAAAAATGTGAAGTGTACATGTGAGACAAAGCTACAATATCCCCAATGTATAAGAGCTAGAAACAATCAATCCATAGCAAAAATTGGCAAGGACATGGAATGCTATCCATAGAAAGGAAGCACAGATAGAATGGATGTGGATGTTCGACCATATGAATAAACAGTAAAAACCAATTAAAAACTATTAGGAACCCACAACATCTTCATCATCCCATTTCTCTTATCTCTTTTGTAACAAAAACTTCAAAAAACTATCTCCACTTCCTGACCTCTTTTAGGGCTCAGGAAGTGAGGGATGCAAGCTGTTGTTTAATAAATATAGAGTCTCAGTTTTCCAAGAAAAAAAAGTTCTGATGATCTATTTCACAATAACATAAATATACTAAACACTACTGACTGCAGACTTTCAAAATATTAAGATGGTAAATTTTACACTGTATTTTTACCACAATTAAAACATTTAAAAAAAATTTTTTTTTTTTTTTTTGAGACGGGGTCTCGCTCTTTCGCCCAGCCTGGAGTGCAGTGGCGCAATCTCGGCTCACTGCAAGCTCTGCCTCCCGGGTTCACGCCATTCTCCTGCCTCAGCCACCCGAGTAGCTGGGACTACAGGCGTCCGCCACTGCGCCTGGCTAATTTTTTGTATTTTTAGTAGAGACGGGGTTTCACTGTGTTAACCAGGATGGTCTCGATCTCCTGACCTCATGATCCGCCCGCCTCGGCCTCCCAAAGTGCTGGGATTACAGGAGTGAGCCACCGCGCCCGACCCATTTTAAATTATTTTTAAAAAGCACTTAAAATAGCATTTGGGAGAAAATAAATTATATGATGGTAGCTTCTATAATTAGTAACATTAATATTATTGCATTATTGCTTTTGGGAAGTTCTGTTCATCTCATTGTTTAGGTGATCATTCTTTTCTCTCTGGTTGCTTTTAAGATTTTCCCTTGGTCTTTAGTGTTCAACAGTTTCACTAACTCTCTTGATGGTAAATAATGGAAACACATAGTTTCTAATATCCGTGGATTCAAATCTCTTTTTGGTTCTGGAAAATTCATGGTAAGAGACAAGAAGAGACTAGAAATTATCTGCCCATCCCCCCCACCAAGCCCCACCCACCCCAGATGAATGAGTATTCGACTGCTTCCTCTACTCTATGTTTACTTTAACTCCAAATACAAAATTCACTGTTCCCTCTACCCCTTCCTTTTCATGTGCAACATGTGGATTCAGTAAGCCTAATCAAAACCCTACAAGAACGTGACCACATCCTCTCATTTTTTCTTTTCCCTTTCTCCTCCTGGTCACTTTTCCTCTTTAAATGCTGAAGCCCTCAAATCTCTTCAGAAAATGTACAGGGCACAGATCCTACTGTGGCTTGCCTTTTCTTCCCAGGCATCTCCTCAACCTTGGCAAAATAAACTTCTAAAGTGATTGAGACTTACCTCAGTCATTTTACAATTCTGTGAGCCTATCTTTTAACTCAGCAATTCTACATTTTAAAAGCTAGCTTGCAGAAATATTTCCACATGTGTGTAAAACTCTGTGTGTAGATACCTATGTATTTGTTCACTGTAGCATTGTAGGTAATATGGTAATATTAAAAAAATCTAAAATGTTCACTGATGGCCAGTTAAGTATATTTGGTATATCCAGACTACAGAATTCCATAATTTTAATAATGAAGCTGTTCTTGAAATACTGGCTTGGAAAGATCTCTAAATTATTTTTGAGCAAAAATCTAACTTTTAGAGTAGGTATGTTTTTATTTGCATAAAAAGAAAAATACATGCATTTTAAAAGATGTCAGACGATATAAATCAAACTTCATACTTGTGATCCACAGAGAAGGCTAGTGGGATTCGGTATGGGAAAATTAACAGAGTATGACCATCCTTTTTCCTGTATGTATTTTTGCTTTGTTTTTTTTAAAAAACACAAATTCACATATTATTTGTGTAAATTTGTATGTGGGAAATAAAACAGGTGTTCCTAACATTTATCTGCTCTTTATAGAAGTTGTTTCAAATTACTCAGGCAAAGCTGGCTCCTAAAGAATATAAAAGGAAGCAGATGCAGGCCAGAAGGAAAGTGAAAGTAAGCTAATATTGGATGTGCAATGCATATGATAACTACAAAATTTAAGTGCCCCGTTTAAAAACACAAAAGACACAAAGCAGCCAGAAGTCAGGATAACAGAAATTCTGATCCTGATTTAAAGAAAAATACCTCTAAGCTGTTTTACCAAAACATCTCTTAATCTCTGTTTTCCAACAATGGAGAAATTGATCAAGGAGCTGGCAAGGCATTTGAGATCATCTGTCCCATTGCTACTAACATAAGTGAAAAAGATAAGGTTCAACCAGCTGAATATCATACTTGAGAGTTCTGTTAAGACCCCAGGGAAATGGTTCTAGTTCAAGTAAGTTTTTACCGTTAGACTTAGTTATACTGTTATTGCTAACTTAGTGAACGCATCCAGAAACAGATTCCACACTGCCAATTTTTATTTTTGTTTTGCTAATGCAAATTTACTTCATTTAAAAATAAAACATGTAAGAACTACAAAACAATAAAACATCAATTTACACCTAAGTCCAAACCAGAGCCTGCTCTTTGGTAACTAAGTCTCTTGAACATTGACTTCTAATCAGTAAGTAACTGCAGCCAATTCTATGTTTACATCTATTCTCCTCTCTATCCCCTCCATTCTATTCCACTGTGACCATTCTAACTTTGGTTCTTAATACCTCATGTCTTCATATGAATGATCACAAAAGGCCACTCACCCATAGTCTCTTGTTATTTCATCTACCCTGCACAATGCTGCCAGGGAGATGTAATCGATTTGAGATGTACTCAACTCAATACTGGCCACTATGCCTTCTCATAAAATGCCCAAATAAGAGAGTAAGCTGGCCAGCAACCTGGGAAGTGTGGCAGTCTCTTCACTCTGAATGCAAGCCTCATGATTAATCTCTATTTTGGAACATGGAAGAAAATCACCAAGGAGTTGGCAAGGCATTTGAGATCATCTATCCCATTGCTACCACATGGCCTCTTAGAACTTGGCTGTCTGATGAGAATGCAAGCAGGCATGGGTAGAAGAAGGAAGACAGAAAAAAGTCTCCTCACTCACACCACTTCAACCTTTCAACTTACTGGAATCTTGTCTACTAAGGCCGGCCGCAAAAGGAAAGAAGTGCTCAGCCCTGTGAAGAGCCACTGTGGTGATGGCAGGGTACCCCTCCTATTAGTATCCAAAGCTAGAAATGCTAAGAAGGGTAACTTATTTATTCATTTTGTATATAGAGCACCACAATAAAAATTTTTTTTCTTTTTTTTTTTTTTTTGAGACGGAGTCTCGCCCAGGCTGGAGTGCAGTGGTACAACCTCAGCTCACTGCAAATTCCGCCTCCCGGGTTCACGTCATTCTTCTGCCTCAGCCTCCCGAGTAGCTGGGACTACAGGTGCCCACCACCACGCCCGGCTAATTTTTTGTATTTTCAGTAGAGACAGGGTTTCACCGTGTTAGCCAGGATGGTCTCGATCTCCTGAGCTCGTGATCTGCCTGCCTTGGCCTCCCAAAGTGCTGGGATTACAGGCGTGAGCCACCGCACCTGGCCCAGCACCACAATAAATTTTAAACAAATGCAACATAATTTCTTGAGTCTCTTTTGTGCCTTAGTCATCTCTACGTTTTAATAATTTCCAGAATGCATATAATCCTGTATATTTCTCTACCAGTAAGAGTATTTTTTAATGCACATTCTTAAAGGGCAAGCTCAATTATCTTCTTTATTCTTTATTGTCTTTGACATAATTTCCTCCTCATAGTTAGTAATAATTATGAGAACAAAAAATAGAATGAATTCTATACAATATAAACAGGATTGATGACAGACTAAAAATAACAGAACTCTCAACAGTAAAATTAATAATTATAATGATAATGGCAAACACTTCTATGACACCTACTATGCACCTTTGTAGTATTAGCATCCCCATGTCATAAATGAGAAAACTGAGGCACACAGTCAAAATAACTTTTCCAGGGTGACACAGAAAGCAAGTTGTGGAGCTGGGATAAACTTAGGTAGTGTTGCTCAAAATGCATGCTCTTAACCACTATGCTATACTAGAAAGGTCCCTGTGAATCACTGAGACAGAATTGCGGTTATTAGATAAACAGGAGAGTACTCATGTGTGAAAAGTCCGCCTGTAAATAAAGTTTATATTGCCATAAGAGTATAACTGAATCAAAACTTATTTACTACTCTGTTTTATAAACTGAGATGCTTACCTCCAAATTACATCATATACAGGATCAAGACACACACCAAATCCTTGCAGATCCTCTTGTTCTGAGTCATTAAAAGTTTTACAACTCCCATCCACTTTATTTATCAGAAGGCATTTAAATGGAGGAGGTTCTGATATAGAAGCAGGTACCAAGCCTTAAGAAAAAAATATTTATATATAATTTTCATATATATTACCCTTTTATATTCTCCAAAACCCATAAAGTAATATTATCTCCATTTCTCAGATGAATAAGCAGAGAACAAAAGAGGCTAAGCAATTAAAAAATCTTTAAGTGGGAGAATTAGGACTAAAACCTCAAGATGTCTAAATCCACAACACATGCTCCTAATCTCTTGCTATACCACTCTATTATATAATTATTCACAGTATCATGGACACAGTATAGATTGATACCTTGGTCTTCGTGAAATTTCAAAGTTTGATTTATATCACCTCCCGTAAAAATTAATTTCTAACATTTATTTAGCAAGAAACAATACATAAAAATCTTACTCTAATATGGATTTCTTCCTACTAGAATTTAGTTTATAGTTCTACCACTGTCTAGCTCACAAATACTGTGGTTTCCAGATCTCCCAATTATTCCATTCTTTCAGCACACAGACACATATAAACAGAGACATTTACAGGCTTTGTTTAAATTTCTTTGAGCAGAAAGAAAACAAAAAGCTACAAAAGTACATTTCATTACAGGGAAAGATAAACCATGTACTATCAATCAAGACAAGAGTTTGGAGGGGCATTCATTTATTTCTGGTATTACCTATTATGTGTTTACTGGCAAAAATTTCTGATGTAGCAAGTACATGAGAATTAATAAGTGCTTCATCAATTCGTAAAAAAGTCTGGTCCCCACTTGCACCTATCCAAGTAGCTTTTCTTCCATATTTTGATCCAATGTTAGGCATGGGAGCTGGCTTTGCATTCCAATATGGCACATCCAAAATTGGTCTGCCCAGTTGTCCTTTCTAAAAGATTAAATAAACCACATTAGCAATATTGCTGTGTAAACAATCTAATTTTCATAAAGTTAAGGAGGCAGTAGATAAAAATCAATCTACGAAACCTTATTTTTCACCAATTGTTAGTTTGGGTTTTTAAAATAAATACAATATGTAAGAAATTTGGACCAAATATTTATAAAGTAACAAAATAATTTCTATTATTCCTGGAAAGTCTTATAAAGTATATTATTTTAAAAAAAAGTTTGAAATATTTTCCATGCAAGAAGTATCTCCAAAATACTTTGTCTTCACCTACATTTAAATGAAAAGTATGATAAATACATACAATATGTTAAAATATTAGTATTCCAAATTGTTCATTTAAAAAGTCACTTTGACATAGTAAGTTGATAGTATAAAACAAAGTCACTATTGAACTCATATAATCTGAGAATATCCAAGTAAAAAGACCAAAATAAATACTGAAACTGTGAATACAATTAGAAAAATATGTTATGTTATTTTCACATGATATGTCCCTAAGTTATTGCATTTATGTTTTAAAATAAACAGCACAATCAATGGTAAGGTATGATGTTTTAAGTAAATAACTATTAACCAGTTTAAAAGTATGGCTGTCTATAGGGACCTGGTCAGGTAAGAGTTTAATTTAAAAAGTAATAGGAAGTTTCTCACTAGTAAGCCTGTAGCTGAAAAAGAATAAAAGAATGCTGACATTGACTCAGTAGATATTCCTCCACTCCTGGCTCGGGACCTCTCTCCCCCTACAGCATTCTGGAACAAGGGAGCATGGAGCACTGCGAACACTCTGGTCACATTCTTATCCAACCACCAGGTAGCACAGCAAGAAAACACAGCCACAAACTAACTGTGGAAGCAACTGAGCTTCAATCCCTGGACAGAACCAGGGAAGGAAACATGGCAAGCGCATGATTAGAGAAGCAGCCAAAACATTCAACATTTATTTCTCACACTCTTTTAAGATCTGTCCTTATTTTTTGACAAACATAAGAGAGCACAAAAATGTAAACAGGGGCCAGGTGCAGTGGCTCATGCCTGTAATCCCAGCACTTTGGGAGGCTGAGGTGGGAGGATCACCTGAGGCCAGGTGTTTGAGACCAGCCTGGCCAACACGGTGAAACCTCGTCTCTGCCAAAAATACGAAAATTAGCTGGGCATGGTGGCATAGGCCTGTAATCCCAGCTACTCGGGAGGCTGAGGCATAAGAATTGCTTCAATCTGGGAGCCAGAGGTTTCAGTGAGCTGAGATCATCATGCCACTACACTCTAGCCTGGATGACAGAGCGAGATTCTGTCTCAAAAAGAAAAAAAAAAGTAAATAGTGAGCAAAATATATCATATTCAGGGATATATTCTGCTCTTGGAGGAAAAATAGATTAGTTATCTTTTTCATTGACTATTGAAATAAATATGTATTCCCTTACTACCAACTAATATGAAGAAAAGCAGTCCAAAAATGTGTTAGATACCTGGACAACCCCGTAAGGACCAGAATGTGGTTATAAATAAGCTACACTTAAATTCATAAAAGTTCACAACTAGGACTGCTGGGACTGGAGGACAATGACTGTCTGACTTCAAATCTTACCACTCACATAACCGCCTCAAAAAAGTATGCTGTGCAAACAAATCTACATGTGACTCAAACCTTCAGCAGTGAAAGGAGACAGCGGGTGTCATGATCTCTATGTTTCCTGTAAGCAGAAGAGCCAAATTCCAAGAATTCTCTCCACCCACCTGCTACTGCAAACCTGAGCATGTGCAGAGCACAAAAGGGGAAGTTCTTAAGAAGAAGAACAGAGGCGTGTGGAGAAGTTAGAAAAAGCACAGGGAAACACATGCCCCCAAAAAGAAAGTTAACCTTCAATGCCAAAATACTAAATATGGATCCGAACTTTGAGGATCAGAGCACCAACTAAAGGCAAAGGAACTTGGAAGTAAGCAGGACCATTCCTCACCCATCAGACCGGCACAAATTAAAGGTACCACAACACATTCTGTTGGCAATTCTGCATAAAACAGGCAATCTCATACACTGTTAGTGTGAAAGCAAAATACAGGAGAATTGTTAACATCTCACAAAACTACATAGGCATTAACCTTCAACACAGTAATCTCACTTCTAGGAATTTATCTCAAAGATACGCCTCTAACAATATTCACTACTATCATTACAAAGTATTGGAAACCACATAAATATATAAACATAAGAAACTGAATGAATAAACTATCATATATACACACAATGGGGTATTACATGGAGGTAAAAAAACGAAGAGCTTTATGAACTGATATGGAGTGATTTCTAGGAGAGATGCTGGAGCGAAAAGAGCAAAGTGCAAAAGAGCATATATAGGCTATTACCTTTAAAAAACGGGAAAGGGGAAATGTATTTATGTACAGTCACATGTCACTTAATGACAGGGATATGTTCTGAAATATGTGTCATTAGGTGATTCTGTGATGCTGCGAACATCAGAGTGGACTTATATAAACCCAGACGGTAGAGTCTACTACATACTTAGGTGATATGGTGTAGCCTATTGCTCCTAGGCTACCAACCTGTACAGCATGCTGGTGTACTAAATACGGCAGGCAACTGTAACACATTAGTAAGTATTTCTGCATGTAAACATAGAAAAGGTATAGTCAAAGTACTTATTATAATCTTATGGGAACACCTTAGCATATGCAGTCCATCACTGACCAAACTGTATACACATACATACATATATATATATATGTATATAAAATAGTGTGTCTGCACGCTTATATATCTTCACAAGAAAAAACACAAGAAGAACAAACTGTAAAACAATGACATTCACTACCTCCAAGTGTGGAGTGAAAGGTGTGGGGAGGCAGGAATGTCAAGGATATGGGAGGAAGTGACACCCCTTGAGTATACAATTTTTGTATAACAACTTTTAGCAACATGTAAATGTTCTATATATTTTAAAAATGAAATAAAACTTAATCAAAGGATAGGGTGAGGGGAATCTTAAACTGAAACAAATGAGCCCCACTCTATTCCAAAGGAATAATTTCCACTGAAAGGGAGTAACAGAGAGAATCCAGGCCACTCATGGACACTGCTTGACTGTACACCTTCAGACTTGGGGTGGGGAGCAGGTGGGAGGGGAAAGAACAAGAATGACCTTTCAGTGAGTTTGTTTTTTTGAATTTGTATAGGCAAAGCAAATATAAAACTATTTTAGACATATTTGGGGACTAAGTGAGAAATAAATATATTGATATTGTTGAGAGGAAAGATTCTTACTGAGGAAGAAAGAACATAAATATAGAACAGGACAGGTAAGAAAGAATCTTGTGGGAATGGATTGGAAGTAGAAGTCACAGTGTGGGCTTGTTTCTTTTTCTTTCTTTCTTTTTGAGACATGATCTTGCTCTGCTGTCTAGGCTGGAGGACAATGATGGAATCATGGCTCTCACTACAGCCTCAACCTCCAGGGCTCAAGTGATCCTCCTACCTCAACCTCCTGAGCAGCTAGGACCACTGGCATGTGCCACGACACCCAGCTAATTTTTTTAATAGAGATGGGGTCTCACTATGTTGTCCAGGCTGGTCTCAAACTCCTGGGCTTGAGTGATCCTCCTGCACTGGCCTGCCAAAGTGCTGGGATTATAGGTATGAGCCACCACACCTGGCCTATGATTTCTAAAATACATACATATATGTGGACATAGAAATATATGTGTACTAGAGATCCAAAGACGTCCTGTAGCAATGAACACTTCTAGTGCCCAGTTAGTGTCTAATACTATTTCCCACTAAAAAGAATCAGGGTTCTTGAAGAAATGGCTGATTCTAGGACTCATACAGGGCCTGTACAAGATAAACCCTGAACAACTTGTTATGCTGGAAAGAAAGGAAGTGCTCCAAAAAACAAAGGGGCATGTCACAAGAATACAGGAGCCAGCTTGAAGGGGCTCCCGCTGGCCAAATCGGAGATAATCTAAGCACCCAAATAATTAAAGATGATAATGAAGAAAATACAAATACCTGAGTCTACACCAATAATAGGTAGAAAAACAACTAAACAGGAAAGGAGGGCTCTTGCTTAGAGTAAAAGGCAAAGTGCCTACTGGAGTTGAAAAAAAATCACCATTTTTTAAACATTATAGTAAAGATTAGCTCAGGAAAGAATGATCAATGGATGCTAAATCTAGAGGGAAATTTTGATGAGAAGCAGGCATCTTAAAAGTGTCAACCTACAGGTTGCTTGTAGTTTCAAAGCAGAAACAGTATAGAAATCAGACATTTGATCAGGTGATCAAAATTTCCATAATCAATGAGGAGCAGATGGACATTCTGAGCCTTCAGATGTGATGCAGTGAAGGCAAACACAACATCACTTACAGAGTATCTTGGCCTGGGTGCACAACCTGCATCTAAACATGAGGACATATCAGAAACAAAAATGAGGAGGATTCTATTTTTCAAAACAGTACTATATACTCTTCAAAAATGTCAATGTCATAATAGACAATACATAGCTGTAGAAATGTTACAGATTAAAGGAGACTAAAGACACACAACAGGCAAATGTAACGCCTGATCCTAGATTGGAGGGGAAAGAAATGCCAAAAAATAATTATTAGGTCAATTCACAAAATACAAACTAAAGTATGTAGGAGGTAATGGGCCATAACGTACACAAGACATTCTCAAAGGATTTGAGAAAAAAATGTTTTATATACATACGTACACACACACATTTGTGCATACATACATACTGTGTATGTCAGAGAGAGAACAGCCACATGTGCAATAATAAAGCAAATGCTGGATCAAAATGTTAACAATGGGTGAATCTGGTTAAAGACACTAACCAGATACTCTACACACTGTTCTTAGTTGTGCAATCTTTCTGTAAGTTTGAAACCATTTTCAAATAAAATATTTTAAGTACACATTTACAGTTTTTAAAAAATCAAAAGCTGTAAATGTCATCTCAGACACTTAGGTTCGAGAGTTCTTAGTAATTACCCACATCAGAAATGGTACAAGAGTATTAGCACAGTCTCGCAAAGATTTTTCTTGATATCTACTATGCCCCAACTACACAAAATCCTTAGAGCATTTTCACTCTTTAAGCTTTGGTGCAGAGAGAGGGAGAGAATACGCACAAGCGCCTATGTAACAGACAGGCGGATAGACTCAGAGGGTGGAAAAGGAAAAAAGAAAGTATAATTTTAAACAAATCGAATAAAAAAACTAGGCTTTTAAAAGGTTACAAAATAGCATAGTTCTATATGTTAAGAAAAATTCATCTCTATAAGTTAGATGAGAAATAACCTTTCATATGACAGAATTATCTCTATTGAATGCTTAAAGGACTTTAATCTGAAATAAACATGTCCAATTCTAACAAAGCTGTTAAATTCAATAAATTCTAATGCTGAGCTAGAGAGGAAAATTACTTCAAAGAATATCATTCAGGTTTAGTGTGTGTTGGGGATGAAGGCATGAAATATGCATATGTAACAATTATAATTGTTATATTCTGGAAACAGAAAAAATAGCTAATATAGACAAATTATAAGGCAATGGTATAATGCAATATTATTAATGTTTTAAAAATTCCTTACAGAAAAACTTCCAAATGTGAAGACCTGTCCATCCATTAAAAGTACTGCCGTATGGTTGCTGCCTGCAGTGACTTGTGTGCTAGGGCCTGGCAATGCTTGAACAAGAGTGGGACATCCCCTAGGTTAAAAAAAAAAAAAAAAAAGTAAGTCAATTTCTTACAAAACTCAACTAAAATAAAAACAATAAGTAAACAATGCAATAAGGAGTAGAAAAGACAAAAGGCACTAATAAGAATATTCAGTAAACATTTAAGTGCTAAACGCCTATCTCCATTCCAGGAACTAGGTAAACAAAGATGAAAAAGACAGTTGCTGACTTTAAGGAGATCATCAAAAAGATCTTCTAAATGTAATCACCCTAATTACAGACACATAATAATTTCTGAAAAACTGGTGCTACATTTATTTTTAATCTGGTACTCTGTATACTGACTGGCCTGTTAGAGATCTTTATAAATATTTATTGGAGGAAATAAAAATCATGTAATGCCTTAACAGAAATTCAATCCAGGAACTAGATGAAATAATTTTATGATCCTCTTTTCTAACTTGTATCACTAAGCTGTAAGTTTAGATCTTAGAATCACAGTTAATCAGTCAAAACCCAGTATCATGAGAGGCATTAGAGCAGTGACTACAAGCTCAGACTTTAAAGCTAGACTGGCTGGGTGTGAATCCTGGCTCCCCAACTTAATAATAATGCGACCAGACTTCGAACAAGTTTTTCATTCTTTTTGTATTTCAGTTTTCTCTTTATCACATGGAGAATACTAACAAACGGTGTCTACCCCCACAGAGTTCCTGTGAACAATAAAGAGGCCCATACATGTCAAGTGCTTGGATCAGTGTCTGGCACACAGTTAACACTTAATGAACAGTAACTATTATGATAAATGACACCCTAGTATCCTTTTCTACTTTTAACAGCCATTTTTAGTAACCATTATCTGTAATTAGAAACACAACCATTATAGAAATAGTCCACACATAGTAGGAGAGCTCTGCTTTTGAGACAATGTAATTATGACACTTTAAATTTTAAAAATTATACAAAATACATATTTTTAGTGAGTATTGAGACTGCAATGAAAAATGAATTGGAAAACGGCAAGACTGGCAGCTGGAAACCTAGTTAAGAAAATTTTATAGTAGTTTGGGTAATTTATGATGAAGGCCTTAACTAGGAGCAGTGCAGAGTGAAAGAGATGGTGACTTTGATAGCTGTGTAAGGAACAGAACTGATGAAACTTGGCAGATGATCGATATGGGGCAAGGAAGATTTTTTTTGCTTAAGCAACAGAGTAGATAGTAGTAACATTCACTTAAGCTATGAGAATGAATGAGATCTAGGAAGACTCTTTGAGAGAGAAAAGAAGAGATCCTAATTACCCTTATGAGTCTCTTCTAACATTTTAGATACAGACTGAGGAAGAACAGCTCACAGACATCTAGAATAAACCACACAGAAAGAAAGAACTTAAGGATACTCATTGGAGGAGTAGGTTTCAAGCACGGAAAATAAAGTACATGCCAAATGCTCTAAGGAGACATACAACTAACCACTCGATTTAGCAGAAGGAGGTCTCTTTGGTGGAAGCAGGCACCACAATGCAGCAGATAAGGTGTCAGAGAATACACAAAGTAGCTTTAAGTATCCCAGCACTAAAGGGAAAAAGAAAGGAGAGCCAGCAGCTAAAGGAAAAATGAAGCTGAAGGAGAGGATTTTTTTTTTTTTTTTTAATGATAGAGGTTTGAGGAAGTTTAAAAGGTGACTCAAAATAAAGACGCTAAAGACAAAGGTTAGAGAGAAGACAGGAAACAGAAATAGATCTCTAAGGAAAAGGCAGCTAGGTTTCATAGCGTGGACACGACAGGTTCCTCTTTAACTGTAACATGAGGAAAGAAGCAGAGAAGTGGTATGGATGGAAGTAGGTTTGCAGGGTTGGTGGGCTGAATAATTTCTTATATCTGTTGCAATGCACATGGAGGTCCTATGCTAAAAGGAGGAAACAGGTGAGTGGAGAGTTTGAAGATTTGAGAAAAGGTGTGGTGGTAGATGGAATAGATACATACCAAGAGCAGGAGTTTTCAACTTGGATATAAAGGACTTCTAGGAAGTCCATGAGTGAGCTTCAAAAGATCTCCTAAATTTGCAAGCAAATTTTTAAGTGTATATTCTTGTATTTTTCTGGATAGAGACCCCATGTCTTTTATAAAACTCTCCAAAGGTATTAAGTCAAATAGTTCAATACTACACAACAGGAGGATTAATGACCATTGTAGAGGAACTGGTTGAATCCGGAAATTAAGTATCAATCTGCATAGGTATGGTGATTTCTTACCTTCCAGAAGCCTAAGTATAGGCATAGGAAATATTAACAGATTGATTCATGCTTGCGGTTTTATCATGTCCTAGTACCACGACCAAGAGAGTGGGAAAACTGAAGAAATTGGTAAGAGTATAGGTGAAGAAATTCAGCAACAGTCTTTAACTAGAGTAGGAAATAAAGTTAAAAAAGGGTGAAAAAAGAGTAAAAAAGTAGAGGGTTGTGGGGCATAAAGTCAAATGGAAGTAAAGTAGGGCTGCATCGCAGAAGAAGAAAGTATCATCAGATTATGGATATTTAAACTTGAGAAACTGAGACACAAGAAGATTAAGTATCATCAGATTATGGGTACTTAAACTTGAGAAACAGACACAAGAAGATTAAGTAACCTGGCCAAGATCATATAGCTACCAAGTGACAGAATCAGGACCCAACCTAGAGACTGAACTCGGTCATCTGGCAATATAACACATTAAATAAAGAGAATACCAATAACATTTTTCCATCTTCATTATCATGCACACCACAATATTGATCTTAAACAATACATTATTAATGTGTGCTATACAGTCAATTCCAGTTAACAGCTCTTGATTACTAGAGACTTTTCAAACATATTCTCCATCTGTAACCCTTTATTTCAACTATCTGTAAATGTTTTGCTTTGTTGTAGTTAATACATATGCTATAGAAGCTTTGTTCCTCCCAAGATTGTTCCTCCATAGACATAATCAATTCCTTTCTGAATTAATAACAGAGTTCTTGGTTGCTACTTGCCAAGTCCCACAAAAGTCCAGACAGACAGGGTAACTGAGTGCTTAAGACTGAAGCGGTCTTGATGAATATCTAATCCACTAGGCACAGTATATAGATAGGACTACTGCATTATCCATTTTAGCTCTGCCCACGCTTCATGTAATCAGTCTTTCAGTTACCACTCAACGGAACAAGGACCAAAACATTCCATGCTGGAAAAGAACAACTTTGGGCAGTTAAAACAAATCCCACCAGTGTTTAATCTTAAGAAATTGTAGTCATATGGTTGGTAAGAAGTGAAGAGCTGAACCTTGCCTCTACAGTCCCAGGTTCGATGACTCTGTAGCATCTACCAGTTACTACACCACTGTACAGATCCTACCAATGTTTAGTCTTCATAAGAAACCCTGATATTTTGTTTCAACATTAAATGCTATCGTATTTCATGAAGATGATAAATTCAAGCTATTTAAAATACTGAGCATATTGCTACAATATTATCACCTGAGGAAGTCTGGCCTGAAACTGCCCTGTATCTCTTCAGACTTGGGAATCAAAGAATGGTGTTCACTGGTATAATCAGGACCACAAAATGATGTTTTTAGGTAATCTCTTCATTTTAAAAGCTGACATGAACACCTTCCCTCTCAGCAGCCAACACACCTCAGTGTGGTGTGGAAGGATGTTGTGCTCATGCTGCTCATTCTTCTGAGTGCCAAGTGCTCAGTAAGATAACATAACCTGACTATAACATGGCCATGCTTTTCACTACTTCCCTTTCCACTCTGGCAAGACCATGAAATACTGCTATTTGCCAATTATCTTCTGTGAAGTGCCCTCTTTGCTGCATACATGACTGAGACCCCATCTTATCTAACTGCAATGCACCTTTCCCAATTTCTATGGCTCACACAATAACCACCAGCAAAATAACAACAATAGCCAGGATGATACAAATAAACCCTCTTCTGTGTCCCAACTCTCAAATGAGGAACAGAATAAAAAGTTGCCACGTTCTTCCCCACACAGGTTATAGTCATCCTTCAGCATCCATGGGGAATTGGTTCCAGGATCCCCTGCAGCTACCAAACTCTAGGGATGCTCAAATCCCTTGTATAAATTGGCATAGTATTTGTACATAAACTATGCACATCCTCCTGTATACTTTAAAACATCTCTAGATTACTTATAATACCTAATACAATGTAAACATCATGTTAATAGTTGTTATACTCTGTTGTTTAGGAAATAAGACAAAAACATCTGTACATGTTCAGTACAGATGCAATTATTGTAGGCCTATATTTTCTGTCAAGATTGATTGAATCCACAGATGCAGAACCCACAGGTACAGAGGGCCAACTGTAATTACTACCCAGATTCAG
Organism: Hylobates moloch; assembly: GCF_009828535.3. NCBI lineage: Eukaryota > Metazoa > Chordata > Mammalia > Primates > Hylobatidae > Hylobates > Hylobates moloch. The sequence continues at coordinate 138,387,259 of NW_026652279.1, forward strand.
CCGCTGCATTTCAAAGCAAAATATCAGTTGGCATCTAACACCTGTGACAGTAATTGCTCAACATTGTTGATATTATGTCATATCCAGCAGACACATCTGATAAAGTAATTCTGCCAAACACATCTTTTGCTCTTTGCAAGTATGATATTTGTCATTAAATATTTATGATTGTGATAGTTTTACAAACCTCTTGATAGTAGTATCAATTTTATGTTTCACTTGTGTTTTTAATAAGAAGTTCAACTCAATGATACCTTAATTGTCTCATCATTAGCAACAAAATTTATAAATGTAACTCAGGACATTCCCTTTCATTGCCATTTTTTATGCAGTGCCCACGGATCTGACCCTGCCTCAGCTCGAGGGGTAGAGAGTGGTTCTCATCCTGGATACATATAGAATCTGGCGATCTTTTAGAAAAAACTCTGATGCTGGCATCCTATCAAGGACCACTTCCCACCCCTGTCCCACCCACAAGCCTTCCAACACACACATCTCTCAGAAATGCTGGATGTAGAATCCACATATGATATTTTTTCAAATTCCCTAAGTAATTCTAATATACAGCCAGGGTTAAGAATCACTAGTCTTTACCATGTAAATGGCAGAATTCCATCCCTGCCACAATAGTAGAGTGAGTTCAAGACACAGTGACAACCTTGAATTTTATTTAATGACTACATGAAGATAAGTTCTCTTTCTTTCACTGTATGTAAAGGAGAAACCATAAAAGTCCCCTTGATTCTGGCATATACACTGTGACTACAAGGAAGAATAAGGCAGAGTAGAGGGTCAAAAAGGTAAGTTTTTGCAGCAAAGTGAATTGCTGAGAGAAGTCTGACTTGAAGCTGCTCTGTATCTTTCCAGACTTCATAAATACTCCTGTTTCCATGGCGAGACAACCATAGACACAGACCACTCAGATCTCCTTCAAGACAATCTGCTAGAGAGAGCAGAGTTAACTATTATAACAGCCTCAGGTGCTGTCCCTTTGGATGCATGAGGACATTCGTCCCCTGGGGTGCTACCAGCTGTGACTGAACATGGTGAAGGTATGAATGTTGGTCTATTCCTGCCGAATGCAGGACCCTTCCAAAGGTATCCTCAGCTTGGGGACACATCACTGGCCTGGCTAAAACTCTCTTAATGCTATGCTGGAAGCTAGACTCCTACCCAATTCTTCCTTCTCTTTCTCCTTTCATAGGGTCAAAACTACATCGTATCCGAAGGCCTTCCCTGTCTGTGCTTGTGCTTTTCCCCTTTATCTTTTTCACAGGAGTTTTCCCCTAATAAATTCTTTGCACATCTAATCCTGTCTTGGCATCTGCTTTCTGGAAGACCTGAACTAATAAAGATGGATTTTCTATTACTTTTGACCAAAAGTATTCTCACTGCATTACGTAGAATACAAACTCGGCTTCTGTAATGAAAGACAAGAGGGACTTCAAGATAGAAGTTTATTTCTCACGCAAGAAGCATGCAATTTAAGAAGCTGATGACGCAGTTCATGGTGTCAGAGACCCAGTCTATGCCCATCTTACGGTTCTGCCATTCTCAATACATAGTCTCCAATTTATCTCTGTGATGACTTCTTTAGTTTCTGCTACCACATATTCATTCCAGCCAGCAAGCTGGGAAGGGAGAAGGACAAACGGAAAGGTACACTCTTTCCCTTTAACAGCAAGATTCCAAAGTGGCACCTATCACTTAAGTTCATATGGCCACATCCTGCTGCAATGGAAGCTGAGAAAGGGAATCTTGAGCTGCATGATCATGTCACAAACTAAAACTCCACTACCAAATGAAGTAGGGATATTAGGAAATTACTACCAGTCTCTCTACTACTATTTGCAATAAGTCAAAATAGTTAATCAGAGAGACCAATAGGTTCTGTCCAAAAATTATTCAAAAGCTTCAATGACTGTATGTTATTAGACCAAAATTTCAAAACAGACATCAGGAATATGTTTGAATCCATTGCTGACATTTTTAAAAAATACAATTCACTATCTTTTCTATTGCCATGCACAGCCTTTAAAAAGATAATTGCTAAGAATATAGTGATATTTTGTGATAATCATAATCACTCTCCTATTTAAAATATATATCAACTTTTCTCCTGAAACTACAAAATCCTTTATCCCCACAAAAGCACTCAACCATAAGATCAGAAACCACCAATAATTCATGGGCCACACTTTGCAAAGCAGTGGTATAATATTATTTTAATTCTAGAAATATATACTTAAAAAGAGAAAAGAAAGAAAAAAGAAGGAAAAGAAAACAGAAGAAAAAATAACTCTGGATTTTCAAATGAAAAGTTAGCAAGTACCTGGAGTTGACATCTCCATGTCCTAGCTGCCCATGCTGCCCATAACCAAATGTATAGACATCTCCATTTTCCATTAAAACCACTGAAACCAAAACACACAGCTTTATTTTTTCATTATATGCATTTTACATTTCTGTCACAACTATACTAAAAGCAGTGTAATTTTCACTAAGATTTATAGCACCATTAAAAATAGGTAACTGAAGGACAAAGTTATATTTAACGAGAAATTAATTTTAGTTCTGCAAAATATTTTTGTAGGTCATATAAATGTATAATTTTTTCATAATACATACTTAAAATTATTATAAATGCCATTTAATAACATTAATTCTTATTAACACACGGGTTCAGGTCAACCGTAAAATCTTCTTAATAATGAGTAACTACATATAACATATTGTTCTCTCCTATCTAGGATAGGAGGTCTGCACAATTACGTACAACATCAATGAAACAGCAGAACTTTAATGTCTGTTAATACCTTATCAAATAATCTTCAAGGAAGGAATTTAACATTTTTCATTTTTATAAAGGTTGAACAGTACAGCATAAGCTAACCCAAATGCCAATAATTTACTAAGAATTATTTTCTACATTTTAAGAAAGTAAATTTGTTGACATACATTTATCACCGAACATTAACAAAATATGGGAACATGTTACAAAAACCACAGCATTCTAGAATTGAAAGAGATTTAAGGGATTATTTCATCTTCCAGAACGTCTTGAATTATAAAAGAAGTCCATAGGAAGACAGACTAGAAGTTAGATCTCTAGACAAGTACCTGTTCCATCATGCCATAGTTGTTTAAAGAGATTCTGTAATAAATACAAAGGTCTTACAGATTTGAGAGATTGCCACACTACAGCTTTTAACACACAGTTAACAGGCTATGTTCATCAAGTCTGAAGAAGTAAGTTACTGAGCACAATTGTAAAAACGCAGTTATACCCTAAAATTCCAGCCACTACCTGAATGGTGAAATCCACAGCTGACTTGGACTGCCCGGAGCTCACAGTCAAATCGCACAGAGCCTGGAGGGTATGTTGTGATTTTGCTTGCATCCTTTTCGCCTCTTTCTCCACTTCCATCTGCAAGTGTTATAATTTGTGAATTATGAATAATTAAGCCATTATTCATCTTCAAAATAAAAATTTAAATCAGTTTATTATGGAAGAACAAGAGAAAAATGTTAAAAGGAACAAGCAAGAAGAATCTGTAGCTGTTAGAAGTGATAGATCAAGAATCTACCTGCAAAGAAGCAATTTTGAAAAGATAGACTATATACTTCCATTTGCAAATATCACTAAATTAATAAAAACAGAGATAAGATCTGGTTATGAATAAAACCTTATATAATAAAAGGGTCATTAAGTTATAGAAATAACAAAATTTAAAATGTAACAGTTTATATGGGAAAATTTAGTTTGCATAAAAAATTACTGCATGCAAAGTCATTTAACAATTATTTTAAACTTAGTGATATTGTTAGTACTAGCCATTTTTAAAAAATTGCTAATGTATTCACAAGTGACTTAGATTTCCTAAACAGATCTTAGAAAGGCTACACTGCCCACAATTATTGTGAAACTCAACTGAACTTTTCAAAATGTATAAAGACCAAAGAGCTTTATTCAATATATGCAGTTCAATGGCCTATTCTTATTCATGTTTCCTGTGCCACCATCACCTTCAGCCATATTGCTTTGTGGTTTTCTCCCTGTCCCCAATCACTACCCTCAACCAAATCTTTTTTCTGCTTTCACTCCTTCTTTCCTCTTCCCTTCTTGTAATTTCCTTCATTGAGCTTGCTTTAAGCCTTTTCTTTACCCCTGGTTTTTGCAATCCAACTTCGAATTTTCCAACAATCTAACCATAGCATCAAAAACCACATTCCAGAATATAAAAATTTTTGTTTGGAATGTGTAAATAACAGCAACTTACTTTTTCTAATCACAATGTACTTCTCCTATAGATCACTAACATATGACCTTTATATCATCAAGATTCAAATTCCTTGTACACAGAATAAATGTAAATCTGGAAGGAATTTCACAAGTTCAACTAGTCTAAACCACTCTCGAGTGGTATAGCAACTCTAAACGAGTGTGTATTATATGAAGATACATATGTGAATCTACAGACACACACTTTCTATCCTGTATTTTCATTGTGCATTTTAGAATGTTAAACAGAATAATATTAAATCGTTTTGTGTTTATTCTTTTTTTTTACCTAAACTTTAGTAACATCCAGGTGAGACAAAATCCACCTACATTATAACTTTCCTTTCTGTAACTAAATGACTATGATTTCAAGAAGCCTGAAAGTCTTTACGACACTAGGACAGTAAAACCTCACTAATTCGGAATAACATAGAACAGGTAGGCCTGTGTGGCTTACTGGAAAAGTCTTAATCATACAGAACACTGAAGTAAAAATTCAGTTTTATTACCTTCAAGCAGTACAGATTACAGATTAAACTAAATGCTACAATAAATAGAGTGTGGTTACCTACATTATATTTCAAAATAGGCCAATATTACATTTAAAATGTACCATAAACATAAAAGTCCTTTAACATACAAGAATTAACTGCTGGACCCAGAGGCTGAAGGCACGTGGAAGGAATCCTTCATTTCTTGAGCCCTTGGTTTGAAAAGCTAGTGATTTTAGACAGGTTTCCCCTTATAAGTATGACCCTGAAAATTCAGAGGAAGAAATTATTTTGAATTTTTTACTCAAAAAAGATCACAAATACTGCATCTCAAATATCATAAATTCAGAATTAGTGAGAGGTTTTACTATAATAGGATGAAGAATATAATTCCTCTTCTGCTAAATTATCTAATGTGGGTATGCCAAATTAAATCAAAGAATGGATGGACTAAAAAAAAACAAACAACAAAAAAAACCACATTTAGTTTCACTCCATCCAAAATAAAATATACTCAGTTCAAAGCCTCCTCATGTTGGAAAGATAGTGGAATGGTAAAATATATGCAAAGGCCTACACACACACACACACACACACACACACACACACACACACACACAAATACATATCTTCCAAAGGCTATTTAATAAGATGCCAGATGTAAAGAAATTTTATGGCTTTATCTCAATTGGTAAAAATGTCTAATTATTAAAACCAAATGAGATTTAACATACAAAATACATTGTGTTCATATGATTCTGCCAGACTTAATTAAACATTTCAAGTATTATTCCACTTTATATAAATGTATTGATGCCTAGTTACAAGGTTTTACCTTTGAATTTAGCATTTTGTCTCCTCCCTTGAGTAGGAGATTAAATATAGACATAAATCCCACAATAGAGCCATAGCATCAAGGAAGGAGATTATTTTTAAAGGCTGGTAATTTACTGAATACAACCACAATGACTAAAAAAGTAGCAGCTATTATTTAGAGGTCAAAATAATACTAGAAACATTTTGTTCACTGAAACAAACTAACTGTACAAAACAACTTCTCAATTATTATAGACAGTGAAAATCTCACAAGTAAAAAAACTGAGATGAGGGTCTTAATCATTATCAGCAGTAGTGGCAGAATTAAAATATATATACAGATATTATATATCTGTATATGGTATTTGATGTCAAAAAATTGAGTATAATTCCTATAACTTAGACATTAAACAAAGTTTATCAAAGAAAAAAGGCACTTAATAAGAGGCCAAAAATTTAGTGCAAATTCAAGAACCGGCAAGTGAATTCAGCAAGATTAATTCTGCTCAAGCTGGGCATGGTGGTTCACACCTGTAATCTCAGAGCTTTGGGAGGCTGAGAAAAGCAGAGTACTTGAGCCTAGGAGTTCAAGACCAGCCTGGGCAACATGGTAAAACCCTGTCTCTACTAAAAATACAAAAAACTAGCTGGGTGTGGTGGTGAATACTTGTAGTTCCAGCAACTTGGGCGGCTGAGGTGGGAGAATCACCTGAGCCCAGGAGGTCAAGGCTGCAGTGAACAGTGATCACGCCATTGCACTCCAGCCTAGGTGACAGAGTGAGACCCTGTCTCAAAAAAAAAAAAAAAAATCTGTTCAAGCTCATTATTCAGTAAAGTGTTAATGAGCAGAAATAAGACCAAAGCTTAGATCTATATAAAAAATTAAACATTGTCAATAAAAAATTGACAGATGTGAATAATCTTATAATTGGCCATTTAAGTATGAGCACATCTGTATTTTCCCTAAGATGAATATGTTGTGTGTGTGTGTGTGTGTGTGTGTGTATGTGTGTGTATACCATGTAACACTGAAACTATAGTAGCTACAAAGCCTTGGCAACTATGTAACTAAAATATTATATGTATGTACACATTATATATAATTATATACACATATTTGTATACACAGAGAAAAAAGAGGGTTCAGTATCTAAGGGACTCTAACTTCTAATTTTAATTTTTACTAAAATCTATACTTTTGGAGGGTAATCCTACAGTCATGCATATAACAGAAACTACCACAGAACACAGTGAGTACTTTGAGCAAAATTATTAAAACAAATCAGCAAGGACAAAAGTAGTTGCAATTTACTAAGCACTTGCTGTGTGCTAACTGAACGCTGTAAACAATTAAATACCACAGTGGATGAGTGCTTGGGAGTACTGGAACTTAAGAACTTGGACTGGAATCTTGGCTCTACCATTTGCTAGTTGTATGACAATTGGACACTGGACCTTCTGGTCCTAGCTTTCCTATCTATAATATAGCAACAATGATATATAACTCATTAGGTTCCTATGAGAATTAAATAAAATATGAAAAGTGCTCAATCAGTATTTACTATTGTTGCTTTCTTTAATGAATAAAGCAATCTGATAATATAGGTATTCTTTGTCCATCTTACAGATGAAAAAACTAAGGCTTGTAGGGTTAAGGGGTTAAGTAACCAGCCCAAAATCATAAATGGTAGAACAAATTTAGAGTTTAATCATAAATAAGGCTCATGCATTTTACCACCACCAAATGGTTGAAACCTTAAATCCTTTGTAAAAATAAACTATGCATTTAATAAATCTCAAATATTGTATCTTTAAGATAATTCTGAAAGAGAAAACAAATAATTCAATTCAAAATATTAGAGCTAGTATTCATGGAGGATTCATATGTGCAAAGACTACGTGTGTGTGTGTGTGTGCAAAGACTGCACACATACATTTTAATCTTCATAGCAACACAATCAGTTAAGAATTACTATTCTTGTTTTTAAAATAAGAAAACTGAAGCCAAAGAGATTAAGACATTTTGCACAGCCATGTAGTTCTAGTAAATGACAAATTCAGAAATAAAATTGAAGCTTAATTCCAAAGGCTATATTTTCATCACACTGTACCATTTCCAAACAGAAAGTAAATGTAAAATAGACTCGGATGTTTATCAGTGTGCCTTCAGATTTTCAAATCAGTCATTTTAAAATAGATTTTAGGACATCTCTAAAACAATTCAGATGTTCCTAACTATGTACACTATTAATACATTTTTCTGTGTAAGGTACTTCATAGCTGAAACAAATGTTAATTCTGTTTCAAATATAGTTTATGGGCACATTTTAGAATAATTTACTGTATTTTATATGGAATTTTACTTATTGATTCAGTCTATATACTCTATTTTGCCTTTAGTCAACATCTGCCTGTATAGGATGAATTCTGACCTTCTCTGAATTTTCTCCAATCACCCAGAAGTTTTCCAACTTTCCATCTTAGAACTTAGCCCTGTTAACAATAAATCCACAGTTCTTACTCTCCATACACCCTCACAAAAAAGTCACAATCTAAAAAATTTTAACTATTACCATCCTATAATTTGTACCAACATAATTAACTGTAGGATAGAACACAGCAATCAATACCATAAACTTCTCAGTAGATAAACCAAAAGATAAACTGGGTAAGGTGAAGAGAAAAATATATGTAGAAAAAATACTTACTAAAAGACTATGAAAATATGTACAGGTTGAGCATCCCTTATTTGAAATGCTTGGGACCAGAAGTGTTTTGGATTTTGTTCAAATTTTGGAATATTTGCATATACATAATGAGATATCTCGGGGATGGAACCCAAGTCTAAACATGAAATTCATTGATATTTCATATACACATTACTCACATAGCCGAAAGATAATTTTATGCAATATTTTAAATAATTTGGTGCATGAAAATTTGTATCCCTGCACTATTAGAAAGCAAAGGTACCTCAGCCACCCAGCCACCCATGTAGACAAACTGTGATTGGTATCACCATCATGCTGTGCATGGAAAAGCTTTATCACTGCTGAAGAGGGCTGAGAGGATTGCTTTCACTTAAGGACACTGAATAAGCTGTGTGCTGGGACTGCAACCTGTCACAGGAGGTCAGGTGTGGAATTTCCCACTTGGGGGCTTCATGTTGGTGCTCAAAAAGTTTCAGATCTTGGAGCATTTCGAATTTTCAAATTAGGGATGTTCAACATGTTCTAAAAGTAAAAGCAGTGAATGGAGAGACAATTAAATGACAAGACAGTGAGTGTAAATGGTTAGTGGCTGGAGGGAAATTAGTGAGCAATAAATTAATACTCTTTACAAAAAAATAGGGTACCAATTGATAAATTATTATTTGCATTGTAAATGTATTTGGGGAGTAAAAAGATAAAACTATCTCACTCTATAAAACCCTAAAATCCAATAAAACTGGTCCTACACTGTGATATTACAAAGTAGGCCCTTACAGAGTGGTTACCACAAGTATACAAAGAAACTTGTTATAAAGTAACCCCATGACAAACAAACTTGAAGGCTAGCTATCATTGAATAATTTGTTTTTTCACAGCAACCTCTGCCTCCCAGGCTCAAGTGATTATTGTTCTCATGCCTCAGCTTCCTGAGTAGCTGGGATTACAGGCATGTGCCACCACACTGGGCTTATTATTGTTATTATTATTATTTGTATTTTTAGTAGAGATGGGGTTTTGCCATGTTAGCCAGGCTGGCCTCGAACTCCTGACCTCAAGTGATCCACCCCCTCAGCCTTCCAAAGCGCTGCAATTACAGGTGTGTGCCACTGCGCCCAGGCTCATTGAATAATTTCTATAGCAATCATTATGTGACATTGGGAAAAGTCTGCTTTAAATATGTAACCTTGGTCTTCATTTAATGTTTCATTTAAAAATCTGGAAAGGGTAAAGATACTGTCCATGAGATACTAACATGGAGCTGAAAAGGTTTTAAACTGTTTCACGAAATGTGAATATTTAACCTCAGTTAAACTATTGGGAAAACTTCACTTTCATATATTTGGGGGAAGAAAGAAACTGAAAAAATCTGTTCTAATTGTGACATAGTAGAAATCATAAGAGATCAGACATTCTGGCAATAACAATTTCATTGCATACCCCAAATATTATTCCTTATATATGTATCTTTTCTTTTTGGAACCAGCTGTCTTAGGTTGAAAATTCCTTAAATATTTGTGGCATTGTTAGAGCACTCAGTAAATAAAGCAATCACAAATTTTACTGCGGTTAATTGCATTAGATTTAAAACACTATTTTTATTTCTGCAGAGTATATCTTAAGTTGTGCTCTATTTACACCTTTACTAAAGATGAGTTTTGTCTATTTTATGTTTTTGTTTTGAGTGGCAAACTGACAGACTGAAAGAGGCAAATAAAAATAAAGCTGATTATACTACATTGCCTATGAAATTTTTTTTAATTAAGACTATGACAATTTTGCAGCAAAAAAAGGAAAAGGATCCAAACATTAATTAATCTGTCTACACGGAAAGCATGTTTTTAAAACTTCCTATTCTATTTTGCAGGACCTATCTTAGGCATTTAAGAAAATGGCAGTTTTAAGTTGTGCTAGCCAAGGAAGAGCACTGGTTCAAAGGCCAGGATACAAGGCAAAAATTTCATATAAATTTATAAATTCCTTGTATTAAATTCTTTCCTGATCTTAGCTGACCCATAATTTGTGGTTTACAAGAAAATAAGCATGCTTTAAGAATAAATTTAATTAACCCAGAACTCTGAGATCTCAAAGGACAACACCGAGCTAGATTCCTACTTCCTCACAGACTAGGATAGCCCTCTGACCATCACCAGGGACTAGAGAAAGGCTTCATGACTCGTGCTTTGCTTGCACTTATCTCTACTTAACCCACAACCATCAAATATTTGTATATTCATTTGTTGTATATATAAACTTAATTAATAAACAGTGGAAAAGTGTAATGGCAGTCTTATTATCATCATTTAATATACTGAATTTAGTAATATTGTTCATCCTAAAGCAAATAAACAGCATTCAAAAAAGAATTATAGTCACAGTCATTAAAGAGCAAATAACAAAGGATGTAAGACAGAAAGCAATAATTATTTTTTCCACCTTCCCTTAACTTTTTGAAATTTGAAAAGAAATGGTCAAGGAAAAGATATGCTGTAAAATATCTCTTTTATGAAAGCTAATGACAACAAAAAAAGAAACAAGAAGCATGACAGTCACTGACAAACAGTATCACTTTCAGCATGTTCTTTCTCCTCAGGCTACATCATGATAGAAGCAAAGTAGAAGAATCAGGTTTGTGCATTTTCCCAGAGACAAAATTCAAATGAGTGGAAGAAATTGGGAAAGTATCCCACCTAAGTGATAAGGAAGACCAAATACCTTTGTGCTTGTCCCGTTTATGCTTTAGCTGTGCTGGATGGGATCTGAGTCTGGCTAGAGCCTGTTCTCGATGGTTCATAAAAATAGGACCAGCAAATACAAGGGGGCCTGAGGAGAAACATTTTGTATGTGCACAGAAAAACTCACAAAATGAAAACACTATAATGAACAAAAAATAATTCAAACTAAAAAGCATAAAAATTTATTCTTAACGGTTTTGGACATTACACTTTTCTTCCAATTTCCCCACTCCAGCCCCCCACCCCCACCCATAACCTACTCACCACTTCACATAAAAGTTAATATCTTAAATATAATTTATAAAGTACAAATCCCGTCTTGTATACTTATAAAATTATTGCATAGTTACTAATAGTCTCAAATAGATAATCAAGAAGTTCAATTTAAATCAATCAAATTATTTTACAAATACTTTTTAATATCATATATATTCAAAGTCAGTAAACCATGTATTCGTTGAAGACAAATATCTTTCCCATTGAAACATAAAAACTAATTTTTAAATTAACCATTAAGTTTTAACAAGGTCTTCCAGGTTTAATATTTGTATTAATCTTGCTACAAAACCAAAATAAAAATGTTACCGAGTTTACTACACATCATAAATAGAGGTTAAGAAACCAGATGATCAAAAACAAAACAAAAATGTCTATATTCTGCATATAGATATATGTATACACACACAGAGACAGAGAGAACGAGAGAGAGAGAGAGAGAGAGAGAGAGAAAGGAACCTGGGCTTTATATTGATGGTAAAGGGGGCACCTAACCCAAATAACCTTTTTTGAAACATCTTTCATTAAAGCATTTCTTCTAAAGTGCCACTGTGTACATATATATACGTATACAAATACATACCCACACAGATTATAGTTCTTTCCACTTATATGGTATTTAAGGAAAAAATATGCAGCCAAATTTATTTTAATAAAATAAAATAAATCACTTTTCCCATTAACATTTATTTACCTTGAAAAGAAAAATAAGTTTAAGTTATAACTTAAAATTTTAGGCTTTTTCTTATACAGCAGAACTATAGTTTCCTTGAATTTTAACAACAACAAAAATGTCTTCAAATTTGAAAACATTCTAAATTTGACAGGTTACCATTAACTGAAACAGGAATTATGACACTACATAAGCACTGAACATTTTTATTTAAAACAAGTTTTTTTCATGATTCTCTATTGATCTTCAGTTTAATTTTTCTAATGATGGGACAAATTGAGCTTACTGTCCTCTAATAAAATTTCATAAATGTCAAATTAAATACCAAAGTACCCTTCATTAAACGTACAAGTGGGTAAACGAACCATATTTCAATTATGTTTCTAGATATAAACAAAAATGCAAATACCTCAAATTGTATGAAAAACCATGAATAACATATTCCATGACTACTACAGATAGAAACATGCTAATTTAATGTTAACAGAAGAATAAGTTATTTCTCAGTAATGAAGTACCAATTATTTTCTCACGCTAAGGTTATGTAAACTGAGTTCCATTTCTAAAATGTAATAAAATTGATATTTCAAATATGAACAAATATAAACAAAATGCCTTATTTTCTTAACATGCATTATTTCTCAATTGTTACAAAGCAGATATATAAATTACTATAAAAAGCATTTTCCAACTATATAAAAAAGTTATAGATATTAAGGTAATAATATTGTTATATTACCATTTTCTGATTTCTATGGTCTGCCTACAATATTGTTTCTCCCCATGAAAATACATTACACGCACACCCATTTAATGTCTTGCTAAATTCAATCTTTTTAGAATATTTTGATTTATAAATTAAGAAGGCCCGGGGGCAATCATGTCTAAAAATTAAAGCAATCGGGTTCTAAAATACTATTGTATCCCGTGGGCTAAAGTAATGTTTCTTTAAATATAGTTGAGTCACTAATTTATTCACCAAATTTTCTCATTATCTTTTATTTAGCAGACACTAGGTGAAATGAATATAACGACAAAGATACAGGTCTCACTGGAATTCAGTCCACTAGGAAAAACAGAAATAAAAACACAAACTATGAAATATTACAATAAATGCTATAAAAGAAATCTATACACATTATGTCCTGAAGGATGAAAAGATACTAAATAAACTCAGGACAATCAGCAAGGTTTCAAAGAATGACAAAAATTTAACAAGAGAAAAGGAAAGGAAGAGACGGCATTCCAGTTAAAAGAAATAGGATATAAATTAGGATTTTATAAAAGCATAAAGATGTTAAACAATATTGTATAGTCATTAAAAACACATGTAGCTGACTTTTACGGGGTATATGTGATGGAGCAAAAGTCTTGGGAAATTTGCTTGGAGAGGTATGCAAAAAAAACCCAGATAATTAAAACCTTTTTATACCATAAAACTTCATTCTAGAGATGATAAGTCCCTAACCTGCTTTCAACTAGTCAACAAAGACATACTACAAATCCTGGTACTAACAGGTACCATGTGAAGTTCTGGAAACCCTTGATAAACAAGATACAATCTCTGCTTCAAGAAGCTCACATTCTAATGAGGGGAGGGAGGGTTTACACACAACTAAACAAGAAATTATGACAGTATGCTATAACAAAAGGAAGCACACAAACTGGAGGAGGAGCTAACAAAACTTGAAGGTCGGAAGGTAGACAGTGTAGAGATAAAAGAAACCACCACATAAGAAGAGGTCAAATAGAGGAGGCAGTAAGTAGCATAAAGGTTCAGAGATAGGGGAAAAAAAGAGGGGCAAGGGAAAAGAAATGAGAATAGAGAGAGATGAGGCTGTAGAGATAAAAGTATGTCCTTCATCCTAAGGACTATTAATAGCCTTTTGGTTTTAAACAGAGAAGTGCTACTGATCTGATCCGTATTGCAGAATGAATATTCTGGAAAGAAGGCGGCTAATGGTTTAGAAGATAAGACTGGAGGTAAGGCCAGTTAAAAGGCTTTTTGCTGTCAGATAGGCAAAGAAAAGAAGCGGCCTCAGCAAAGGAAACAGTAAGATTCTGAAAAGTAGATATTAACAAGCTATTAAAGAATTAAGAAGGCTGAATAAATAGAACTTGGTGACTTATTTCTTTCAGGGGTATGAGATAACCAGGTTTAGATAGTTAGAAGCTACCCTCATTTATAGACAATTGGTAATTCAGAGTTCATCTGTAGGCAGGTAGGCAGAAAAAGCATGGAATAAGTGGCAGTGTTAAATAGTACAAGCCTTTCAGAAAGCTCTTGGTGATACATTTCAAGATCATAAAAATTATTATCCTTTGACCTAGTAACTGCACTCTAGGAATCTATCATAAAGAAAACTCTAAAATATTTTTAAAGGATTTCATCTTAAAGGTGTTTACTACAACTTTATTCATTACAGCAAACATTTTCAAAATACCCAAATGAAAGTAATTAATTAAAAACTATAATACATCTACTCAATGGAATAATATGCAGCCATTATAATGAGATTTATGAAATAATTTTACACAGAATATGATTTTGTGTTATTTAAATTAACAATGAGATAATATTGTTCACCACTGTTTTCCAAGAATTAAAAAGAATAACTAAACCCAGGTGCGGTGGCACATGCCTGTACAGTCCTAGCTACTCGGGAGGCTGAGGCAGGAGGATCACTTGGGCCCAGTTGTTCAAGGCCAGCCTGGGCAACATAGCAAGACCCTGCCTCTACAAAACATAAATAAATAAATAAAAGAATAATGAATACAGGTGATGCTAGAGGAAAACACTACTCTTACACATTAGTGTAGGGAGTATAAATAAATTCCTATAACATTTTTAAAACAATGTGAATTATCTGTTAAAATTTAAGACAGATATATACTCTCTGCCCCACACATTCTATTTTAGGAAAGCTCTACTATACAAACAGTAACATGTAGGTCTAAGTTTAAGAATATTTATTACAGTAAAACCCACAAAAACCTACAATAACCTGAATGCCCATCAATAAATAATGGTCACATAAACTATGGCATAGCCATATTATGATATTAGGTAGTTACTGTATAGAATGTGGTAGATCCACATTTACTGAGCTAGAGTGTGTTCTTCTTGTATTGTAAAATGAGAAAAAGATGTTGCAAATGTATATACATAATACTACTTTTGTAAATAAACATGTCTACACTTTCACATATGTGTAAGTCTCTGTACATGATTATATTTTAATACAGTAAGATATTAGACTATTAACATTTACTTTGTGGAGGGATGGAAATGGGAAGGTGGTGGTACAATACTAGCAAAACATAAAAATATATGTATTATAACACTAAGCAAAAATATAAAACAAAATTCAGTCAATGATATAACTAGAAATAAGTAAAACTTGATTAGAAGATGACAATGAAATAAAAACAATAATTGAATTAAGGAATAGGTTTATGCAAAACCTTGACCTAAATTCCTATATTACTTTAATATGGTATTTGCGATAAAGCACAAAAAAACTTTTATGATATAATATTAAAGGGAATACAAACAGGACACCAATATCTATCACAGTATGAAATTATATGAAATAAGTAAAAAAGTGTGAGAAGTTACATCAAAATTCTACTAATGGTTTCTTTGTGTAAAGGGTTATGCTGATCTATTTTTTCTTACTTACACTCTCTAAATTCTTCATATAATACTTTAATTTAAAAAGAGGCTTTTATGTGTCACTGGAATATCAGCTAATATTGGATTTGATGTGTCAAATCAAGAAAACCATAATGGTTTTAAGGGCTTAAAAAGTAATAGCAACATGCCGGGCATGGTGGCTAACGCCTGTAATCCCAGCACTTTGGGAGGCCGAGGCAGGCGGATCACGAGGTCAGGAGACTGAGGCTATCCTGGCTAACACATTGAAACCCCATCTCTAGTAAAAATACAAAAAATTAGCCAGGTATGGTGGTGGACGCCTGTAGTCCCAGCTACTCGGGAGGCTGAGGCAGGAGAACTGCGTGAACCCGGGAAGCAGAGCTTGCAGTGAGCCGAGATAGCGCCACTGCACTCCAGCCTAGGCGACAGAGTGAGACTCCATCTCAAAAAAAAAAAAAAACCAATATCAACTCAATCACTTTGAAATTAGAGGGTTTAATAAATTTGTTTCTAATTTGTAACTAATTTTTTCCTATGAAAATTGAATGTTTTATTCTAGAAAAGCTATTGTGGATTTTTCCCAATAATAAAGTTTTGTGATTAGCATCCCAATGTTGTAAGAAAAGCAATTAAGTCAAGGCCAGAGCTGAAAGAGAATCAAGCTCAAAGAAAAGTACAGACTACTAAATAGCCTCCCACCACCACCACAATCATTAGCAAGCATTTATTTAGGGATTAGTACATGCTAGGCACTTTCACCCATATCCTTTAATCCTCATAAACATCCTTAGGTAGGTAGGTAAAGTTAACCCCATTTTGAAGGTAAGAAAACTGATGTTCAGGGTGATTAAATTTCCAAGGTCATATACAGGTGGCAAAACTTAAGAAGCCAGGATTTGATCCCAAGTCTAACAACTTCAGAACAGATGCTCTCAACCACTATACTCCATAGTGAGGCTAACCATATAACTTACTACCCAAATGAGACTCTACTGAGAATAAAAAAGGGCACTATTAAGAAATATGCCTGGACACCTATAAAATGGGACTCTCCCACGTAAGCCAGGACATGGGTTTAGCCCATCCGCAGCTCACAATTATGAAACTTGGATACTTAGAAGAAAGAAGAAAAAGCTAACATTATTGGAGTTTAATTTTCCTTATGAAACAGAGTGCTGAAAAGGAATATAAAGATAAAATCACTGATATGATCATCCACTAGTTCTTCTGATGACTTCAAGAGACCTACTTAAGAATTTCACTGAATAAGCACTTCACTTACACAGTTAAATTAATATATCAATCAACCCAATATAATCTAAAAAAGACAAATTATCACAAACTATTGAACTAAAATCTATAAATGAATACTATTAATACCTAAAAGATAAATTTAAAAAATTAACTAGAATATTAATAACACAAAGATTTAAAATTAAAAAGTTCAAAATTTATGAAAAAGCAGTAATATCATTGCTTTCTCGGGTTTCAATAACATATTCCATTATAGGAGACCTGGTGTCATAAAACAGTAACTAAATTACGTCAATAGTTCTGAAGCTGTCTGAGCAAGACTTTAGTACAAGAACTAGGGACTAGGCCGAGCGTAATGGCTCACACCTGTACTCCCAGCACTTTGGGAGGCTGATCACCTGAGGTCAGAAGTTTGAGACCAGCTTGGCCAACATGGTGAAACCCCATCTCTACTAAAAATGCAAAATTAGCCAGGTGTGGTGGTGCATGCCTATAATCCCAGCTACTCGGGAGGCTGAGGCAGGAGAATCGCTTGAAACCGAGAGGCGGAGGTTGCAATGAGCCAAGATCGCACCACTGCACTCCAGCCTGGGCAACAGAGTGAGACTGTGACTCAAAAAAAAAGAACTAGAGCCCAGAGTTCTGATCAACTATGAAAAACTTAGTTCAGACTTGGTAAACAAGATGAGACAGAAAAGTCAAGTAAAATAATCTAACATAATCTAATTCTTAAATTCTGAAATGTTAACACAGGTAAAAGCCAATTACTAGTAAGTATAATTGCTAACCTACTACTAAATTTTTAGTTTCTAAAAAGTATCAACAGGCCAAAGAAATAAAAGACCTGTACGTATGGCAGCCGGAACACTAACATTTTATTTGACGTTTCTCTTCCTCATGGGAGCAAAGCCAATACAATCTTTTCTAGCACAGTGCCCAAGAAGAGCCTTAGAACACTGTGCAACTGACTCAGATTTATTTCCAAGACCCTTGACCCATAAATTCTGATTCATTAGGCCCAGGTGATTTTGATGCAGAAAGTCATTGGATCAAACTGCAAAGTGCAAACAACTGACCTAGCACACTAAGTCTCACGCTTTGGGACCATAAGAATCACCTGGAACGCTATTAAAGCACAGTTTACTGGCTGTACTCCCCTAGTTTTTGGTTCAGTAGAGATCTGAAGTGGGGCCTGAGAACTGGTACTTCTAACAAGTGCCCAAGTGATGCTGGTCCCTTTGAGACCACCTTGAGAACCATGGGCAGAAAGTAATGAAAAGCACAGCACCTGAAAGAGATTCCTCCATCCAATTAAAATAAAAATATTTTTTAAAAAGCAGGGGTAAGCAAAGTATAGATGCCTTAAACCTAATCAGTATTTTTTTAAATGGCTTCAGTTGTAAAACATAACTTTTACTCTATTTATATACTAATATGCTTATTGGAGAATATTTAGGAAACAAATTGTAAGGAAGAAAATAAAAAATCATCTATAAACTCACCTGTCAGGAAAAAGCATTGTTAATATTTTGGTATTTCTCTTTCTTGTTTTATCACTATGGGAATGTAAGTATATCATATTCATCTAATTTTGTTTTCTTATAAAAATTTGTTTTTAAATAAAAATTGCTTAATGGAGTGCTAAGAATAATATAAAGATAAAATCATAAGTGTCATATCCGAATAGTTTTTTAATTACTTAATACAGTATAAGGATTTCCAAAGTCACTGAATGACTTGAAGTTTGATTTTTTAAAAAATGAATACATGGTTAGAATTCTTGTCCAAATGCAAAAATATTCGTTTAAAATAAAATAGGTTGGGCGCAGTGGCTCACACCTATAATCCCAACACTTTGGGAGGCTGAGGTAGGTAGATCATTTGAGGTCAGGAGTTCAAAACCAGCCTGGCCAACATGGTGAAACCTCGCCTCTACTAAAAATACAAAAATTAGCCAGGCGTGGTGGTGGGCATCTGTAGTCCCAGCTACTCAAGAGGCTGATGTAGGAGAATCGCTTGAACCTGGGAGAGACAGGTTGCAGTGAGCCAAGATTGTGCCGCTGCACTCCAGCCTGGGCAACAGAGTGAGACTCCATCTCAAAATAAATAAAAAATAAATAAATAAATAAACAAACAAAACATACAAGCAGGCATCACTTTGCATAGTGCTGTGTTAACTGAAACACAGGCATACAGGAACTCTGTCCTCCTTTTGCATGATTCTAGGTAACTGTGGTGACTGTGAAAGGGGAGGACATGGTTCCAATGTTCACACATTTCTGTTAATTTCAGTGCCATGGAAAGCAAGGACTGCGATAACTGAGGTTCATACTGAAGATTCCACTCATCAAGAAAAGATATTCACTATATATTGTTTTAACAAACATGAAGGAGGGTGATCTAAGAAAGAGTTCTACCAAAAAATAAGGACAAGATAAAATTTATGTACACCAATAATCTGAACAAAGTGTTTCTACTGATGTTCTATATATTTAGGACTGCAGATGAAACCAATTTGTCACAAAATATACACTAAGTGCCTAGAACCTCAATCTATCTTTGGGAAGTCAGATACAACAACATAATTTCTTTAAATATTTAACTAGTGGAGGATTTTTTTAACTTTAAAGGGTTAGTGTTTACAATTATGTTTCACAGGTTTATGTCAAATTTAAAAATAAATGGCAAAAGAATATTCTGCAATCACCAAGTTATGTCAAGTTATCAATGCACAATTCAATGTTCCTTTATTTCCTATATGCACAAATATACTATACCTAGAGAAGAATAGCTTTTTTAGAGGGAAGAGAAAAAGAGTAACAAGATACACAGCATTAGGCAAGTAATTAAATGTGAATAATTAAGTGTAAGGATGTACAGTTTAAACGTAAGAAATAGCTGCATTTTGTAGGTTCATTCATGTCGCTCAACCTAATATTTCTAAAGAAAGAAAAAACAGGTAGCAAACAGATATAATGGTAACTAATCTTAAAAAATTATATCAACATAAAAAATTATTAATTACATGTCAGAAACTTAATTCTATCCTGTTTTGTAAGAAATATTTAACATGCAATTTTCCCATATACTTATATAATGTAAATACTGATAGTATCTATATTAAACTCATTAAAATATCCTTTAAAGGACATTATGCAAGCAAAGCCAAACAATAGTAAATATTCACCTTATCAATCAACATCACTTATCAGATGCTACGAAGAACACTCTTCATGTGCCAAGTATATGTTTTACAATTTAAGTTTAGTAAAACTAGAATTCACCATGTGTATTATACATTTTACTACTTATTCCATATATTAACAAAAAGAATAGCTGGAAAAAATATATAATGATGGTTAAATGGGTAAAAGGTTTATTTCACGCATCAAATATCATGCCATTTCTAATAAGCATTTAAAATATGCAATATCAGTAAACATTTCTAATCAAAATTTTGCCTATTGGAGGAATAAAATAGACTTCCATAACAATTTGTCTTAATCCTACAAAAAAAAATTTACTGAGCAAGGAAATCTTTAGTAATACATATATTTATTTCTGCATATTCAAATACCAATTATAACCACAGTTAAATTTTTTTTGTTTGTTTTCTTTTGAGATGGAGTCTCACTGTCGCCAGGCTGGAGTGCAGTGGCGCGATCATGGCTCACTGCAACCTCCACCTCCCAGGTTCAAGTGATTCTCCTGCCTCAGCCTCCCAAGCAGCTGGGACTACAGGCGCACACCACCATGCCCAGCTAATTTTTTTGTACTTTTAATAGTGATGGGGTTTCACCATGTTGGCCAGGATGGTTTTGATCTCTTGATCTTATGATCTGCCTGCCTCAGCCTCCCAAAGTGCTGGGATTACAGGCATGAGTCACCGTGCCTGGCCAGTTAGATGTATTTTTAAGCTAAGAAATTATCATAAACAATGAGGAAAAGATAAACAATAGACCTATCTTTGCAAATAAAACCTGCAGACCTGCCATCTTACTCTTCCTGTACATAACTAGAATGAGCTTTTTCCAAAAAAGGACACATGAAAGCATAGTTATATACTGAACTGGAGGGCAGCATAGCAGGACTATGTCCAAATGATAATGAGCATAAATGAGTAAGAAAATAGAAATGAAAAAGACTAAACTGAATTTTGTTCCACGGTCAAATAGATGAGTCCAAAGTCTGGGTAAAGGACAAGTTGTAAGAATATCTGTTTTTAAAAAGTTGTCATTTCTAATAGTTATTGATACTAGGCAGATGGCACAGTTCTTAATACGGTTGACTTATGCCATAAACACCCTGCTGAATTAAAAGTATGTTATTAGCACAATTATAAATACCTTAAACGTATGTTATTAGAAGAATCATGAATACCCTGAATATTTTCACATTATATGAGTTATCAGAATATTACTAATTTTAATTTTGATGATTTCTTACCAAATTAGTTTATTGTGTGAACTTTTCAGTGGTTTCAGGATAGGGTAGGAAAGTGGATTTTCATGTACTTTTTCTCTGTAGCTACATCTTACCTCTTCCTTCCTCTAATCTGTGCCTTCTGATTACACGTTGCCGTTTTTCTTCTTGTCGTAACTGAAGGTGTTCTTCAATATTAACCCCAGGCACTG
The DNA here is from genome assembly GCF_009828535.3 of Hylobates moloch. Classification (NCBI taxonomy): domain Eukaryota; kingdom Metazoa; phylum Chordata; class Mammalia; order Primates; family Hylobatidae; genus Hylobates; species Hylobates moloch. The sequence continues at coordinate 138,408,786 of NW_026652279.1, forward strand.
GGACAGCTAGATGATTGGCCAAAACAACAACAACAACAACAACATATATGTTATATAATAGCTATAACAGAACTACACAAAATTCAAGAAAGTAAAAGCTAGCAAAAACACTGTCTAAAACACACAATATTTTTACTTTAATAATTCTTAGCCAAAAAGGGAAAAAGAATCTCATTCTGGCTAGGCATGGTGGCCCACACCTGTAATCCCAGCACTTTGGGAGGCTGAGGCGGGCAGATCACCTGAGGTCAGGAGTTCAAGACCAGCCTGGCCAACATGGTGAAACCCTGTCTCTACTAAAAATACAAAAATTAGCCAGGTGTGGTGGCGGGCACCTGTTACCCCAGCTACTCGGGAGGCCGAGACAGGACAATCACTTGAACCTAGAAGGTGGAGGTTGCAGTGAGCTGAGATTGAGCTGCTGTACTTCAGCCTTGGTAACAGAGCAAGACTCCATCTCAAAAAAAAAAAAAAAACTCATCCCTTAAACAATGTCATATTGTCAGTTACCGTAAAAGCAGTATTGCATACATTAATTATTATCCTAATTTATTACCATATATCTAAAAGAAATTGTTTAAACTGCCAGACTTACTGAGCTGAGGACAACTCAGTGTAGCATAGTATAATGAATCAAAATTACCTAAAAGAAGATCTAAAGGTATCATTTCTTTCACTGCATCAAGAATTCCTCTTTGTCTTGCCTCTTGACCATCTAACTCTCTTGCACAGGCCTTGCAACATCCACACACAGCACAACCAGATTCTCCGGAACCACAACCACAGATCCTAGGGGGAAATGCAAAAAAAAAAACAAACAAAAAAAAACAACAACTGAGATCTTCCTAATTTTTTCCTTAAAACTCTTTTCTATAACTTATTTTCCACATTTTTGAAATTGTTAAATGAGTAAGCAATGAAATCACCTCTTTAGATCATGACTGTTCATTTAAAGAAAGGATATAAATAGCAGAATAATTAAAAACAAGACTGATTAAGCTCCCAATAGGCATAATTGGTATATTTCTACAGAAAATACACACAGATTGGACTATCGTCAAAGTCACTACTTTAAAAATAATCTTTTAAAAGTTTTTTTGCAGTTAGTGAAGCACCAGAAGCTTTAGGATTAAGTGACCCAGATGGGTTGGCTGGCTAAAAACAATCAAACAATGTTGCTGTCCAGCAGATAAGTGAAGGCAGGTGTTGGTAGCCTCCAGCAACAGAGCCTAAGCTTGACAGCTTCGTGTAATATGTCTCCTTCCCATTCCCTATTTAATAAATGGTGTTGGGAAAACTGGCTAGCCGTATGCAGAAAACTGAAACTGGACCCCTTCCTTACACCTTATACAAAAATTAACTCAAGATGGATTAAAGATTTAAACATAAGACCTAAGACTATAAAAACCCTGGAAGAAAACCTAGGTAATACCATTTAGGACACAGGCATGGGCAATGACTTCATGACTAAAACACCAAAAGCAATGGCAACAAAAGCCCAAATTGACAAATGGGATCTAATTAAACTAAAGAGCTTCTGCACAGCAAAAGAAAGTATCATCAGAGTGAACAGGCAACCTACAGAATGGGAGAAAATTTTTGCAATTTACTCATCTGACAAATCCAGAATCTACATCCACATCCACATCCACATCCACATCCACATCCAGAATCTACAAAGAACTTAAACAGATTTACAAGAAAACAAACAACCCCATCAAAAAGTGGGCGAAGGATATGAACAGACACTTCTTACAAGAAGACATTTATTTATGCGGCAGAACTTAAACAAATTTACAAGAAAACAAACCACCCCATCAAAAAGTGGGCGAAGGATAAGAACAGACGCTTCTCAAAAGAAGACATTTATGTGGCCAACAAACGAAAAAAAGCTCACCATCACCGGTCATTAGAGAAATGCAAATCAAAACCACAATGAGAAAACATCTCACGCCAGTTAGAATGGTGATCATTAAAAAGTCAGGACACAACAGATCCTGGAGAGGATGTGGAGAAACAGGAACGTTTTTACACTGTTGGTGGGAGTGTAAATTAGCTCAACCATTGTGGAGGACAGTGTGGTGATTCCTCAAGGATCTAGAATCAGAAATACCATTTGACCCAGCAATCCCATTACTAGGTATATACCCAGAGGATTATAAACCATTCTACTACAAAGACACATGCACATGTATGTTTATTTCAGCACTATTCACAATAGCAAAGACTTGGAACCAACCCAAATGCTCATCAATGATAGGCTGGATAAAGAAAATGTGGCACATATTCACTGTGGAATACTATGCAGCCATAAAAAAGGATGAGTTCATGTTCTTTGCAGGGACATGAATGAAGCTGGAAACCATCATTCTCAGCAAACTAACCCAGGAACAGAAAACCAAACACTGCATGTTCTCACTCATAAGTGGGAGTTGAACAATGAGAACACATGGACACAGGAAAGGGAACATCACACACCAGGGCCTGTTGGGGGGTGAGGGCTAGGGGAGGGATAGCATTAGGAGAAATACCTAATGTAGATGACAGGTTGATGGGTGCAGCAAACCACCATGGCATGTGTATACCTATGTAACAAACCTGCACGTTCTGCACATGTATACCAGAACGTAAAGTAACACACACACACACACACACACACACACACACACACAGGAAATAAAAACATCCACACATTGGAAAGGAAAATACATACACACACACACACACACACACACACACACATCTACACACACACAAACACATATATGTCTCCTTCCCCCTCTCTTCTTTACATGCCATCACCTCCCATTCTCTCCTTTCACAGAGTCCAATTACCTGTTCTTTTTCTCCTTCAGCCCTTTCATATCAATTGTGAACCATATGGGGTATTTGTTGACAAAGACACTCCTAGAAACTGACTTGGGGTCAGGGAAAGTAACTTCTTAGTCACATATTTTGCGGAAGGCATAGCTTTAATGTAGTTCATCAGATCAGTCCTTAAAACTTTTGACAGCCTTGTTGAACTCCAGGTTACACAGATTTCGGAAGATACAAAAGGAAGAACATACCTGGCAGCAGTTTAAAAGACATAGCTAGACACCCTGTGAAATGTGTCACTTTTAAAAGCAAGCATTATAAACAATTTGGAAGATCACTTACTACACAGTAAAAATTATGACACAGTAATATGCCCGACTGACACTATTTTTAAGATAGTGTTTATGACACCAATTCTCAAAATTTTCCAAAAAATTGAAGAGGAGAGAACACGAATTCATTCTTTGAGGCCAGGACTACCCCGATACCAATGTCAGACAAAAGATGAAGAAAAAGAAGAAGAGAAGAAAGAAGAAAAAGGAAGAAGGAAAAGAAGGAGAAGGAGGAGAAGGAGACGGAGGAAAAGAAGGAGGAGGAGGAGGAGGAGCAGGAGGAGAAGAAGGAGAAGGAGGAAAAGAAGGAGAAGGAGGAAAAGAAGGAGAAGGAGGAAGGGGAGAAGGAGGAGAAGAAAGAAGAAGGAGAAGGAGAAGAAGGAGAAAGAGAAGAAGGAGAAAGAGAAGAAAGGGAGGAGGGGGGAGGGGGAGGAGGAGGCAAAAAAAAAAAACAACCCTACAGACCAATATCCCTTATGAATAATGATGTAAAAATCCTCAACAAAATACTAACAAAACAAATTCAGCAGGATATTAAAAGAATTATACACCATAACGAAGTGGGATTTACTCCTAGAATGCAACAAACGAAAATCAATCCATGTAATGTAACACATTAACAGAATGAAAGAAAAGAAACACATGATCATCTCAATTGATGTAGAAAAAGCATTTGACAAAATTCAATGCCCTTTCATAATAAAAACACTAGACAAACTAGGAATAGAAGGAAACGATCTCAACATAAAAACCACATATGAAAAACACACAGTGAACATCATAATGGTGAGAGACTGAAAGCTTTTCCTCTGTAATATCAGGAAGAAGACAAGGATGCTCACTTTGACCACTCCTAAACAGCACTAGAAGTTCTAGCCAGAGCAATTGGACAGAAAAAGAAATAAAGGTCATCCAAAATAGAGAGGAAGAAGTAAAATTATCTATGTTCACAGATAATACAATCTCATAAGCAGAAAACCCTAAAGATTCCACTCAAAAAAACCAATAGAGAAAATGAATTCAGCAAAGTAGGAAGATACAAAGTCAACACACAAAAATCAGTTGTATTTCTAGACACTGACAATGAACAATATGAAAAGGAAATTACAGAAACAATTCCATAGCATCAAAAAGAATACACTTAGTAATTAACTAATTGAGATGAAATGAGAACTACAAAACATTGCTGAAAGAAATTAAAGATGACATAAGTAGAAACACATCTATGTTCATGGATTAGAAGACTTAATGTTTTTAAGATGTTCATACTACCCAAAGCAATCTACAGATTCATTGTAATCCCTATCAAAATCCCAATGATGTTTTTTACAGAATAGAAAAACTATCCTAAAATTCACAGAAAATCTCTAGGGACCTCAAATAGCCAAACAATCTTGAAAAAGATGAACAAAGTACTCAGTTTTGACTTCAAAACTTACTACAAATCTACAGTAATCAAAACAATGTGGTGTGGCATAAAGACAGTCATACAGACCAATGGGATAGAATAGAAAGCTGAGAAATCTTCCTTCACATTATATGGTCAGATGATTTTTGACAAAGGAGCCAAGATGATTCAATAGAGAAAGGATAATCTTTTCAATAAACATCGCTGGGAAAACTGGATATCCACATGTAAAAGAAAGAACCTGGACACTTCTCTAACAGCATATACAAAAATTAACTCGAATCAAAGACCTAAATGTAAGACCTAAAACTGTTTAAAAAAAAAAAAAAAAAGACTTTTAGAAGAAAAGGAACATCACACACCGGGGCTTGTTGTGGGGTGGGGGGAAGGGGGAGGGATAGCATTAGGAGATATACCTAATGTTAAATGACGAGTTAATGGGTGCAGCACACCAGCATGGCACATGTATACATATGTAACTAACCTGCACGTTGTGCACATGTACCCTAAAACTTACAGTATAATTAAAAAAAAGAAGAACAAAAGATACAGTAACCCTTCACAACACTAGATTGGGAAATAATTTCTTAGATATGACACCAAAGGCACAGGCAACAACAACAACAAAAAATAGACAACTGGACTTCATGAAAATTTAAAAAATTTTCTGCTTGAAAAGACAATGTCAACAGAGTAAAAACACAACCCACAGACAGAACTTTTTATTTTCAAATCATATATCTGATAAGGAATTGATATTCAAACTATATAGAGAATTCCTAAAACTCATCAACAACAAAAGAAACTGACAACCTGATTCAAAAATGAGCAAAGGACTTGAATAGCATTTCTCCAAAGAAGATCTACAAATGGCCAAAAAGCATATGGAAAGATGCTGAACATCACTAATCACTGGAGAAATTCAAATCAAAACTATAATGAGATACTATCTCACACCCATTAGGATGCCACTACCAAAATAACAGATCAAAAGTGTTAAGAAGGATGTGGAGAAACTGGAACATCTGTACACTATTGGTGGGAATGTAAAATGGTTGGCTGCTGTGAAAAATAGTATGGCAGTTCCTCAAAAGATTAAAAATAAAATTACCATATGGTCCAACAATTCCACTTCTGGGTATATGCCCAAAAGAACTGAAAACAGGGTCTCAAAGAGTTCCTTGTACACTCATCTTCACAGCAGCATTACTCACAATAGTTACAATGTGGAAGCAACCAAAGTGTTCATCAGTGAGTGAATGGATAAGCAAAATGTGGTAATATACATACAACAGAATATTATTCAGCCTCAAAAAGCAAACATATGTGACAACCCAGATGAACTCAGGATATTATGCTAAGTGAAATAAGCCAGTCACAAAAAAGACAAATAACTCTGATTCTCTTTATATGAGAGGCACCTAGAGTAGTCAATCAGAGACAGAAACAAAACAGAATGGTGGATGCCAGAGGCAGGCAAGAGGGAAGAATGAGGAGTCACTGTTTAACAGGTACAGAGTCTCAGTTTTATAAGATGAAGAGTTATGGAGATGGATGGTGGTAATAGTTGCACAACATTATGAATGGATTTAATACCACAGAACTGTCTACTTAAAAATGGTTAAGCTGGTCAATTTTATATGTATTTTATCAGAATAAGATATGTAGTCACAATTTTATAATAATTGAAGTCAGCTTAATAGTCTTTAATATTCTGATATATTCAGTTTGCTTCATTAATAAAGCAATTATTATACTTGGTCAGTATTGTCCACATAAGTCTATGAATAATTATTATAAACTATATAAGTCTCTGGGGGAAAAAACATATGAAGAATAATTAATTTCAAAAGGGATCAGATAATTTATAGATTTTGTTCATGATATATACTGGCTGCTTAAGCGCAGAGAGTGGGGATATTAAGTTTTATTTTTATTATATATTTTTTGAGTTAGGGGTGTTGCTATGCTGCCGAGGCTGGTTTCAAACTCCTGGCCTCAGGTGATCCTCTGGCCTCAGCCTCCCAAAGTGCTGGGATTACAGACATGGGCCACTACACCCAGCTAACACTGAATTTTAATGGAAATAGTGTTGGAGAGATCCAGGAGAATAAATTTCAATTCCAACATTGTTAAAAAATAATCATAGAATCTTTCTGCATCCAAATTAAATTTAAAAATAAAGAAGTTAGGTGCTTAAAAAACAGAAAACAGAGCCAAACATAAAGCACTACAGAATAAATATTATCCTTTGACAAAGACAACTGTTTATTGCTTATACTAATAACGTAAATAAAATGTTTTAAAAAATCATATCTCAGCAGCCTTAAAGAAAAGGTCCGTTATATATGACCTATTTAACTATGAAAGGCCAAATATAAACTTAGAAATAAACTCCTACTAGATCCAGACAATATTTGGGAAGAAGCAACTATTACAGAGTTGACAAAGAGGAAGGTCAAGATGCAGGGATGGCTGTCTTCCTTCTGGGCTTCTCTTCACAAAATTTTCTCTACTCTCCCAAATCAGCCAATTATCAGAAAGCTGATCATACAAAGAATATCCCATTATGTTCTAGTGGCTATAACTAGCAATGTAGAAAACAGATTCAAAATTCTTTCTAACATCCTAGCAGAAAACCTGCATTCTTATTCTGCCAAACTTACATATTAACTTTAAACTGACAGTAATATAGAACCCTGAAAAATGTGGTCCATTGAGAACAAGGATAAATATAACAGGTATGATGTAACTTTAGAAGCAAGCGTACAACGTTTCTAAATTTATAAATGGTAAATTTAATTTAAAACAAAAGTATATATCTAATCAAGTACTCTACATGATATTGATAATTTTATTTAGAAAAGATTCATGTTCAACAGAAAGAAATATAATAGATATCTAGCATTAAATAGGCTTAGAAAAATAATACAAATAAAAGTACAGCCCCAAATCTTGAAAAACTTATGACCTGTTTTTAAATAATGGTTTAAATGAATCAAATGAAAGAAAGGCAACCTTAGAGATGACATTAAATTATAAATTATTATAACAGAAAACAATTATAAGAATTATAATACTTTCTTGGCCTTTTGGCTAAGATCAAGTGAAGATGCCCTGGTCTTTAAGAAAAAAATATTAATAGTAGAGTATACTCTGGAATGATTTTGCAAAGAAATGTGTTCTGCACATGTTCTTTAGTAGGAATCATTCTCTCTTACCCTCCGGGGACTCTGTCTGGCCGTCCACTACTGACACAGCTGGCTCCATAACCTGTACAGTCTCCACAGACAGTGCAAACCATGCACTGCTCCAGCTTCCATTTGTGCATGCCTGGAGGGCACATCATAGACTTCTCATCTTTTTCATCTAGTTCTTCTTCCAGGTCTTCATCCATTGCTGTTGCCATATTTTCAACTCCAAACCCTATTTGACAGATCAATTTGTAATTTTTATACAGATTACTTTCATGTATAAAAGATGGATGACTATATTTCCCAGTTTAAGAAATGACAGCATGCTAATCTAAGCAATTATACAAAGAAATGCATAAATAGGAGTAACAAAAATAAATTTTAATTTAGGGACCACTAATAAACACTCTCCCCATCTCATTTCTGCAAAAGAAGGCAAGGAAGGCTATTGTCAAATGTCTCTTGGCTGTTACCTTCTGTCAATCATACTTTTAAATCTTTTCCTGTTTTCCATCCTCACTACCAACATTTTCATTCAACAGACCAAAGAAAGCCTCCCAACCATGCTCCAAGCCAAGAGTTCCCCATTCTAGATCATCCTCCTACTGCCACCAATCATCCTCCCAAAGCACATATTTGATTCCACAACTTCGTAATTTAACAAACCTCCAATGACCTTCCAAGGTCTTCAGAGGAACAAAACTCAGCAAGAGGCAGTAGGCACAAGATGGCTAATTTTCTCCAATCTCATTTCTTTTCCCTCTGCTCTCCAAACACCCTGTGTCCTTCCATATGCTCAGGGCCTTTGTTCATTCTTGCTCCCTCTGCCTCTTCCTTCCTCATTTACAAGATGTCTCTGCCTATCTCATCAAGCAGAGAAACTTCAGCCTTCAAAAATTCAGCTCAGAAGTCATTCCCTATGAAAGCACTTGCTACCTTTTCCAGGCAGTCAGTCACTACCTCCTCAGTGCCTATTTATACCTCACTTACAACTTTTTAAAATGGTGTTGCAATTCATTCATCTTTTTTTCCAAATTGAACACCTACTATACTCCAGGGATTCCTTCATGGCAAGAAACCAGCAAACCTTTTATGAAGGGCCAGTAAATAATTTAGGCTCTGTGGCCCATACAAATCTTTGTCACATTTTTTACAATCCTTACAATGTAAAATCAATTTTTAGCTTGGAGGGCTATATAAAAAATGACATCAGGTTATACTCTGCAGACCTCTGCTCTAGAAACTGAAGAGTGTAATACTGAGCTGTTATAAAGCTTATAATGCAGTGAGAAAGACAGACATTAATCAAATAACCAAATAAAAACGTAAACTACAACTGATAGGGTTTTGAAGGAACACAGTACTGTAAGACCCTATGACAGGAGAACAAATCTGTGGGAGTCTAGTAATTATTTTTTATATTTGACTTTCCTAAAGGATCTAAGTTATGAGGTTAAGTCTTGCTCATACTATCTCTTATTCTTAGTCAATCTTATTCTCCTACACCTATGACATCCATTTAACATACAGCTATCACTCAATACAGGTCTATCTAATCAAGAAATAAACTCATAGCATATATAGCCTTTTGGGGTTTTGCCACTTCTAATCTATGGGCAAGCAGAAAAATTAGATAACCAAGCATCAGCTAGCTATATCTAGGATTAGAATAAAGTGATCCTGAAGGAAGCCTCAGTGACTATTTTTAATAATCATAGCTAAAATGTACTGAGCACTATTTGTAACTAGCTATCTAAGCATTACTCATTTAATCATTCCAATACTGGAACTACTATCCTCAAATTAATCTTTACAGTCAATGGAATCTCCATTACAATGCCAAGCAGATAAAGCTGGTTCTAATTTATAAATGGAAAATAAAATCTCCCACCAGGATACATTCATCAAAAATTTATAAAGAAAAAGGTTGGAAATTTTGACATCAAAATTTTAAAATTATATATAACAAATGAAACTGTAAACCACAGGTTAGTCAAAGATACATAAAACATAATATGCAAAAGAGCTCCTACAAATCAATTTTTAAAAGTAAGTAAAATAAAGTTTGAAGAGATGTTCAAACTCAGTATTAATAATCAAGGGAATAAAAATTAAAAGAAAAGTGAGAGAACCAGCAATTCTACTCCTAGGTATATACCCAAAGACATGAATAAACACTTT
>NW_026652279.1:138423717-138583339 GCF_009828535.3 Hylobates moloch
TTTCCATAGTTGCTGTACTAATTTACATTTCCACTAGCAATGTATGAGCATTCCCCTTTCTCCACATCCTCCCCAACATCTGTTATGACTCTGCAATCAGTATGCATTGTATGTGTCTCACTTTACTCATCTGCTTTCTAATTCATTACTTACCAACAGGGTAGGTATGATTTTTATTAAAAAAATCTTTTAATGATTTTACTTTGATTATTACAATATGTCACTGAAGAATCTAGAACACAGGTGTAAATGTATGCTCAATTTTCACAAGAGTTTCAGAATAATAAGGAAACAATGTTGTTTAGTTCAGACTTCTTACAAAACATAATCTGAATATATATTCATATTATATATTAAAAAAACTGATTCTCCCCTTTGTCCTAGCAGTTATTATCCAAAACAAGTTCACTAATTTAGTAATAAATCAAAGTATTTCCATTGTGAAGTAATCCATTTCTTTTCTTTCTTTTGTTCCTTCTTCTTCATTTGCCAATATATTCTAATAACTTGCTCATTTTTAAAGTGATGCATCTTAAATACACACACAGACACACGAATAAGGCAAAGACAAAGAATGGTGGGTTTCTGAGATCCAGATGAGTCTGACATCAAAGCCTCAAAACAGAAAAACCAGGTTTTGTTAATTTATACAGCATTAATCCTCAAAATTATTGGTACTTTAACCAAAGTTCAATGCTTAGTTCTAATAATATATATGTATGGTTTAATCTCTTGCCCAAAATCAGAAATTGGAGTGAAAGGTATAAACATAACGATAGCAGCTAGATATAAAAATCAAGGGCAAGAAGTAGACATGCTATTTAAAACCACAACAACAAAACAAGACCACAGCAAACAGGGCAATCAAAGGAGAGAGCCCTTTGTTCTCTTCAATGGCCTGAGGGTTGGAGCAAGGGATATTGTGAAGAAGGTGCATCTACAATTTAGTCTTTTCTTGGTAAAGTGTCAGATATTCATAAGGATCACTCTTAGTTGTCAAGAACAGGTTAAATTACAGGCAGCATGTGCTGTTAAATGGGAAGATAGTATTTGCCAGATAGATTGCTGCCAAAAATGGTTAAAATTTAAAACACGTGGTATAAAAGCAGCTAATAAAAAAGTGTTTGGAAAAGACTTTTCTGGAGTAATGTAGTCATCAAAGATGCTTAGTCAAAGAAGCACTATTTTATGTAGAATTTAGAAGATGATTTGAGTAAGACAGCACATTTGCTCAAAAATAAAAAATCTAAAGTGTATTTGTTTTTCCAGTGATATTTTATCAGTAAATAATATCAAATAAATAAGAAATTCAGTGGTTTTCCTAATTCACAAATATAAAGTCAAAGAGCCACTCAAATCCAATTAAAAAACGTGAAAAAGTTCTGAATAGACGTTTTTCAAAAGCAGACATACGAATGGCAAACAAGTATATGAAAAGGTGCTCAACATCATGGATCATCAGAGAAACGCAAATCAAAACTACACTGAGATGTAATTTCTCCCCAGTTAACATGGCTTTTATCCAAAAGACAGGCAATAACAAATGTTGGAGAGGATGTGGAGAAAAGGGAACACTCGTACACTGTTAGTGAGAATATAAATTTAGTACAGCCACTCTGGAGAGAACAGTAAGGAGCTTCCCAAAAAACTGAAACTAGAACTCAATATGATCCAACAATCCCACTGCTAAGGATATACCCAAAAGAAAGGAAATTAGTACATCAACGAGATATCTGCACTCTCACGTTTATTGCAGCACTATTCACAATAGCCAAGATTTGGAAGCAACCTAAGTGTCCATCAACAGATGAATGCATAAAGAAAATGTGGTACATAAACACAATGTAGTACTATTTAACCATAAAAAAGACTGAGATCCTATCATTTGCAACAACAAAGATGTAACTGGAGGATATTATGTTAAGTGAAAGAAGCAAGGCACCGAAAGACAAACTTCACATGTTCTCACTCATTTGTGGGAGCTAAAAATTAAAACAATTGAACTCATGAAGATAGAGAGTACAATGCTGGTTACTACAGACTGTGAAGGGTAGTCGGGGAGAGTGGGTGGGAAATGGGATGGTTAGTTGGCACAAAAATATAATCAGATACAAGAGATCTACTATTTGATAGCACAACAGGGTGGCTACAGTTGGCGATAATTTGTTCTATACTTTAACAACTGACAGAGTATAACTGGAGTGCTCATAATACAAAGAAAGGATACATGCTTGAGATGATGGAGACCCCATTTACCCTGCGATTATTATTACACATTGTATGCCTGTATCAAAATAACTCATGTACCCCATACATATACCTACTATCTACCCATAAAAATTTTTTTAAAAATTTAAATAGGAACAAAAAGAAAAAGAAGAGCCACTCATTTTGAAAAGAACAAGACTTTTCACTATGTTGTTCTGAAAAACTAATGAAAAGACAACACAAATTTTAATATCTAAGAATTAAAGACCTACCTTTCCCACCTTGGTTCATGGCACCAGTGTCTCGTCCACACTGTCCTTTATTATTTACACCAAATGTCCACACCTCTCCATTCTTCATTAAAACACAAGTGTGAGCTTTGCCCATAGCTACCTGAGTTACAAAATGGCCCTTCAAATCAGTTACCAAACCTACAGGAAAGAAACAAATTTAGTAAAAACAACAAAAAGGCCCTTCTGAGCCTAGTAAAAGAACTACCTCAATGCAAAACCGTTTATTTCTGGGGCAAAATAACTCAACAAAATGAGAAATAAGTAGCCAAAAGACTGGCAGAGTATCACTGAATTAACTTTGTAACTTTGTAATGTAGCTTCAATGAATCCTAAAATATTATCATCCAGACTTGGGACATATCTTTACTATAGCTTTCTCTCGAGCTTACTTCTCCTGAATATTTCCTCCAAATGGTAACACCTCTCCACAGTACTCTCAAACTTTTCTAGTCTAAGCACAAAGGAGTCCATAAATAATTTATTTTACCTGCTTTGACCTGCCTCAGCAAAACAAAGTAAAATACTTGCCACAGTATATTGACATGAAATTGTTTACATAGAAACCAGTGAGACTTTCCAAAACAGTATCTTTCAATTCTTTTCAACCTACAATGCTTTCTTCCACAATCCAATAGTTACTTTCTAAACTTCACTTATTCATATATTACTTTCATTATACTTGTCATATCCAAGTGCCACTCATATTATCTATTTAATGTGTTTTGTATCAACTCTAAATTGATTGAAGCATCTTTAACCTTATCAGTAGTAATAACATTAACAATCAAAGATTATTATTTTTCCAATATACATTAAAATAAAAACATGTTTTCAAGTATTTATTTTATTTAAATTACAAATAGTATCAATCTCATATTATGCTTTGGGAAAACTGTTCTACATTATTAGCTCAGATATCACTACCTTAAGGTGGCCTTCACTTTCACCTTTCACTAGTTTAGGTCTTTTTGTTAATTATACCTCAAAAATTTCCACTTTTAATATTTAGCACAGTTGAAAAAGGTAAGTGTGTGTGTATATATAAAACAGTAGTTATTTATTATTATCAACAGTACTAGCTGACATGTTTTGAGACCTTACACGATGTGCTAAACATTTCTTAAGCTCCACCTCCTATAATCTTCATAACAACCACATGAAGCAGGTGCTATCATTATCTATTTTTTGCAGGTAGAAAAAAACAAAAAGAAAACTCTTAAACGTTTAGTAAACTGTTACCCAGTTAAAGGTTAAGTAAACTGTTACCCAATTAAAAGCGTTGGTGCCAAGGGCCATGCGCGGTGGCTCACACCTGTATTCCCAGCACTTTGGGGGGCTGAGGTGAGTGGATCACTTGAGGTCAGGAGTTTGAGACCAGCCTAGCCAACACAGTGAAACCTTGTCTCTACTAAAAATACAAAAAATACAAAAAATTAGCTGGGCGTTGTGGCACGTGCCTATAATCTCAGTTACTTGGGAGGCTGAGGTGGGACAATCGCTGGAACCCAGGAGGCAGAGGTTGCAGTAAGCTGAGATTGCGCCACTGCACTCCAGCCTGGGAGACATAGTGAGACTCCATCTCAAAAAAAAAAAAGTGTTGGTGCTAGGATCTCAGTCTATGTCCATAACCATTCAATACCAATTCCCCAATATTTAAGTTCTGTAATACCCAACTGTCTCTCAGATCCTCAAAAAGGCAGTATCCAGGTCTGTTAGGTCCATCAATCACTAATGTATCATCCATGCTCAATAAATATACGTTGAAGAAATATACAAGTTTCCATCAGCTCTACCCAGTGGATGTTAGCAAGCAACAATTATATTGAATATTATTTTTAAACTGTACAAGCGCCCACTCCCAAATTTTAATTTACTCTGATAGCTGCAGCCAACTGAGAATCTAAATATTACGACATTAAGCCAGTTCCCTTATCATCTGGGTACACCTCAACTTAATAATTAATTGCTATAAGTGTTCTACAGGTGTAATTTCCCCAGCATGGGACAATCACATAAATTTCTAATCATAAACTTCATTAATTCTAGTTTCCTTTTCACAAAGAATATGTAAAGAATATGTAAAGCTCCAAGGCTTTACATATTTATTGCACATAAAATCCTTCCAAGTGGGATTCTTCACTCATTGTATTCATTTCTAGCTGCTAGAAAGAAAATCTAGTAACCAAATATGACAAGTTTTTGAGATTAGCATTTATAAATATAAAACGATTTAGCTAGTTCTACCCCTCATATTCACTTCTTAAACTTTTGGTTTATCAGTCATCCAGGCACTAGAAAATAATTCTTGAGACCCTACAATGTGCCAGACACTGTGCTAGGCACTGGGGATAGAATAGTAAATAAGACAGATCATCCCAGCCAAAGACCCTAATGGGGGAGATAAAATACTTCAACAATTATAAACTAGCTATGTCACGAAAATCACTTCTTCAGGATACTACCACTGTCCCAGGGACATGTCCCATAAGCACCTGAGTCTAGGGAAAACATCCACAGAAGTCACAGCTACAGCGAAGCTTCCCTTGCCAAGCTCTATGATTAGCTCTGCATGAAACTAGGGAAAGTGCTCCTAGTGACAAGACATGACAGAAAATTTCTCTTTCGAAATATTTCACATTTGAAGGAAATATAAAAAATGTAGAGAAAGCATGCTACAAACATAAATTTTCTAGATATGTCTTTGTCATATATAACTAGTACTGAAACTTCTTTGCATAAAAGTAAAACTTTTTATTAACTTACTTGAACTATCAGAGTAAATGGCATCTTTTCCAAACATGTAGAGTTCTCCATCTTTAGAAATAACAGAACTACTTCCATTATTGCAGGCTGTATACACCACAGTCTTTCCTTCCATCTTAATTATCTTTTTAGGTTTATAAGGTTTGGATTGCCGTCTGCTCTTAGCTTTAAAAAAGAAATTAGATTAAATCAAGACCTTTATGTGCAAATAATAATAATAATGGTTTGTATATAAAGCTCAAAAAAAAATGTATTATTTTCATTTATGACACTGTTTATTTTCACAAAGGCCTGGGCTTCCCAACATGTCACTTAAAATTAGTGAACCTGCTAGCCTCATCTGGTCAATTAATATTTACGCTATCATTGCTAGATCCTCATTCCCTGAAGTACATTCAAATTCTCAGTGAGTAATATTAGTTTTCTACCAAACTCCTGGAGGGCCCAATCTCCAAATTAGCTATTGCATTATTAATACCATTCCACGAACACATATCTAAAATCTCCTTTTTTTCCCAAGTTGTAATTCACATGTATTCTTGTTAGATCCTGGAAAGTAAAATAAGTTCTTCATTCATTCAACATATATTTATTAAGCAGTTACATCAAGTCAGTGACATATATATTAACTTGGTGAGGTTAGTATTATTGAAATTGATAAACTTTATGTTAATAAAGTTTTATTTTTACTAAAATAAAGGATTTATTTTTACTAAATGCATAGTTGATCACTCAACTTACTTGATTCTCCATCTTCTCCTTTACTAGCAGATCCTGTAAAGAATATGCTCCCATCTTCTGCAACTAAAAGGGCGTGAGAGCCATCGTGTCCAACTGAGAAGTGTACTATCTTTGGAGATTTTGTAATTGGTAGCTCAACCCATTTTCCTGCTGGAGGACCACCTTGTTTGATTCCAAGACTCTGGTATTTGCCAGTGTAATATATCTTATGTATTAAAAAAAAAAAGGAATCATGGTACTTTTTGGAATAGTGCATCAGGTTTCACATGAGGAAAAAAAAGACATCAATATTTTATTGAAAAACAAAATTCACATAAAAACAAACTCTTTTTTACACTATTCAACTTCTGGGAGTTGAGCAAGAAATACACATATTTTGCCAAGAAGACACAGTTTATAATAGCTTTTTCATATCTTTTATCCATTAAGTTTCCTGTCTTCTATAGGCACAATTCACAGCACCCTAAAATAATTACAATAGTAACATCAAAGATAACAGATCACCATAACGGACATAATAATAATAAAGAAGTTTGAAATATTTTGAGAATTACCAAAATGTGACACAGAGACACAAAGTGAGCACATGCTGTTAGAAAAATGATGCCAACAGACTTGCTCAACTCAGGGTTGTCATAAACCTTCAATTTGTAAAAAGAGCAATTATTTGTGAACTGCAACAAAACTAAGCACAATAAAATGAGGCATGCCTGTACTGCTCCCGACATGAATAAAATTTTATCTTATAAAAGATAATTTTAAATCAAAATTTAAAAGATGATTCTTCTTAAACATGCAAACTATATAAACTAATCAACAGATTGTACTTTAATCTCTTAAATCAGAGAACGCTCATTTTTAATCCAAAGAGAATAATTTACCTTGCCATTTGCCGTTTTCATTAGCGCAAACTCTCGTCCTGCACCAAGAATTGCTGACTCCTCATCAAATCCTGTACCTGAAATACGAGACTAATAAATACTATTGCATTTCTAATATGAAGAATTCTAAATACAACATGTACTATTTTAAGTGATTGCAATGTCAATTCAAAATAACTAAAAAAGGATGACAAAATGTCATGTGCTCAAATTTTTAAAAATATTAACCATAGGTATAGTATTCCAAGGAAAGATAAAGTTATCACACTCTGTTTCTCTTGTTCCAAACCAGTACCAAATTAATTTTTTAAATATACAACAAAAAATTTTAAAAATTCAACGTCAGCAATATTCCTTGAATTAATGTATAAATGCCCAAAGTTTTATTGAGCATTTATTAGGTACCAGGCATTATACAATTCACAAAATTTATCTCATTTGATTCTCACAACTATACCACTTGGTTTACAAATAAGCATATATAAAGGTTGGAGAGGTTAGTCCAGACACAGAGTCATTCGAGCTTGGAATAATGCCATGCAGATATTTGAATTAAAGTATTTCAGATTCTCTGCATATGTCTTTTTCTACAGAAGAACATCTTATATAGCTCTCCATAAATTCAAATATATATACATATATGTAAACATGCATATACATACACAGATCCTTACGCATATTTTCAAATTGTAAAACTATGAGTAATTGTAGCTTTACATATGGTACATTTTATGATTTTGTCCAGCTATACAAACTACTAATTAGTTTATGGGCTTTAAAAATTTTAAATCTGTAATTTCAATTCGAGATTTTTCTAGGGAAGAATTATAAAAATACATAATTAGAATACAGAAAGTAAAGCACTAATGCCAAGTTTATTAAATGTAATGAGATAAGTCAAAAAAGGTGGATCTTGCAAAGAACCCTACAAGTTATGGAAGGTCAGTATTAAACTGGAGTGGCATGGCAAGCCAAAACTAAAACTCTCAGGAGAACTCATGATCCTAATTACTTTTACAACATTACAAAAGTAAATAATCTAAGTCCAAGAAATACTCTGTGGTTATCTGTATTTCTCTATCCAAATGAAAGATTACTGATCCATGTGTAAGGCCAATTACCATTTTCACAATCTATGAGATCATTCTATAGTTACCTTGAAAATCTGTTCAAGTAAAAACTTTAAAAATTTCAACGAGAGAACTATGTATATTGTTGTAATAACATTTACAACACAAGTTTTCAAATTTTTACATAGTTGAATAATGATGCAGCATATAAACTAATGACATTCACCAATATCCATCCATAATTCTCATTAAATTTTATTTTGTTTTGCTCTATTCAAAACTAAAATGAGAAATTATTAGTCAATTCCTTAGAATGGTCTTCAAATATCATACTTTGTTTAAAGACTGTGTTTCCTAGTTATTTATTCATATTAATTCAAAATTATCCTTTATATTCATAGTAACAGACACAAAATAGCTGCTACAATATAAGCTGAACTGGTGAAAACACAATGTTGATTTTTAAGAGTATGAAAAATTGAAAATTAAAATATGGGGAAAACACTTAATTCGCTATCTTACTTATAATATGCAAGTCCTTTTCCAGATCGAATAGTGAGATACCACAGGCATGTAAGCATTTTCTAGCCAGTTTAAGTTGCAATTCTTGCTGTAGAACAGGTTCAGTGCTTGTGGCAAATATTCTGACAACAAAGCCATCCTAAGAAAAATAAAACATCCACAGCATTACACTACATAAAGAGGTCATTCAAGGCTCTACAGTCTATCTAATAAAAGCTAAATAATTTAAGGAAAAGGAATTCCATTTACACTAGTTACTTAAGATTCAGGATACTTACATCTCTTGAAGCAGCTATCTGATTAATATATTCTCCATCAGTGAATAAAATATTTTGACCTTCAGTGTGGCAATCTGTGCAAAAGGAAGAAAAAGTATTTATATTACAATACAAGCAAACACTTCGCAAAATGAATTCACTCCTCTGTTGAAGTCAAAATGAGAGTTCTCCACGAAATAAAGATAAACTCAAAAGCAGACTGTGCTTTTTAATAAAGAATTATAAATTAGCAGAGACTAATTCAACTAATCATACTTATTACATTTTTGCTTATATTTATAAATCTTCCATAACCAAGGACTTGAGATCCCACCTAATTTCAAAATGAATTAGTATTAGATATAGTCTGATAGTAAACATGCACCACGATGAACAAACTCTAATGTTGGTTACAATCATTTCAATACAATCACATGCAATGGAGGCAACACTCTACTCTCAGACATACATCACAGTCATTAGTGTCACAGAAAAATACAGACCTAAAGCTTCTGTATTTGACATCTATTGTGTCCAACTACAGATATCCCTTGCTTTGTAAAATGGATATTCAAAACCAGTTGTACATTTCCCACTTAGAAATTCAATGTTTATTCACAGCATTTTTAGCATTCAGTGTGCTCTAAACTTTTTCAATGTTTGTCCAACACAGAGCAGACAAATATATGCTTATGTTTTTATTTTTATCTCAAAGCAGTCATGTATCTTGGCTAGAATACTGTATTTCATCAATACTGCATGTATCTCCATAGAATAGTACACCATATACTTTGATCAAAGTAATGCACAAGCTTAATTGTAACAAGGGATATCAGCATTACAGAAGGACCACAGGAACACGTGTTAGTGATTGCTACTAAATAACACAAAGCTACAAGCAAAATCAACATCAAGTATAAATTCTATCCTTTTGGAAAAACAAATTTTCAGCAAGCAAGTTAAAAGCACACACACACACACACATACTTCCCAAAATAATGGCAGAGAACTAGGATGAATCTCTCCATTAATCACAATACCAAAACAAAAAATAACATTTCATTTCTAGTTGCACCTGAATCAACAAAACATAAAATTCTGATTTTGGAATGCAGTAATGGAGCCCACCCGAATAAGCGGGATTATTCTTTATCTTTGCCCAGGAGCTTCATACTAGCATACTTCCTTATCATAAATATGCAAAACACAGGCAGACCCTTACCAAATAGAGAATTCAGGGATCACAAACTGGAAATAGAAACTGGGAGACAAGGCCCACTGGTAGCCCAAGAGACTTGGTAATCAAAGAGAGGAGAAATCAAAAGAAAGAGTTCCTAGTCCACTGTATAGAACACAAAGAGGCGCAAGAAAGATGCTTCTCAAGCTCTAAGCAGTAAGATTTTAAACTAAAAAGCAAAGAAGAAAAACTCATTATAATTTCAGATAAACGCAGGGGTGAGGAGTGAAGCGGCGCAAGAAGAGTAGCAAAAAGCCTCATGAACTGAGGCCGCCTGTCACCAGACATGGAGAGAAAATGACATAAAGATACAATCTGTAAGATAAGCTGGGGCTTAAAGAATAAAATGACAATTATCAGAGAAAAAAGTATGTTTTAAGTTCATCAAAACTAGGTTGAAATACTTTTTAAATAAACTATACTGTAAGACAAGCTGGAACATGAAGCTCAAGGAATTACCTGATTTATGTCAACTTGAAACATGGTATTCATTACCATCTATAAACCTGACAATTTACTTCTGCTCCTTGATTGGAAGGCTACAGAGCAGAGCTATTCCTACCCAGGAAAAACAAAAAGTGCTATTTGATGAAAATTCAGTCCAGGTCAAAGAAACGAGAAAATTACAAAAGGCTTCTTCAGGCTTGAGGGAGGAGTTTTCTGCCACATGATTTCAAGATTTTCTCTTTATCCTTTCTTTATCCATCATGTAATATTTTAAGCTTGTATCTTCAGGAATATATCAAGCAACATCTGCCAGTTCTGAAGACAAATACGGGACTATCTTCCTGAAGTTTGGTTCATTCTTCACCACTGATACAGCACACACTTATGAAACACAGAAAGCCACGCTTGTATTGTTCAAAGTTGCATTTCACAAGTTAAACAAAGCAACGAGATTTAAACTGAATAAAGACATTAACGAGTAATTTTTTTTTTATCAAGGCAGAATAAAACAGCTGTAGGCAGATATTTTCAAATTGTCTTATCAATGAGTCTCTATTAAATGTGCAGGGTTTCTCAGAAGTAAATCCTTGATATTAGTACCCATGTATTATAGCGGAGGGGATGTGTCAATTTAGAATTTTTCTTCTAAGTCATTATCCTAAAATGACTGGCACAAAGACAGCACGACAGGAATGCTCATTACAGTGTAATTTATATAGCAAAACCCTGGAAGGCTTTCATTCTCAAACATTAATCAATGGAATATATTTTGTAACATTTAAGTGACATTGTAGAAGACTACTTCATGACCTAGAAATATTTTCAGAATATTAAGTGAAAGAGATAGATTAAAAAAGCAATATGTAGCATATGATCACACTTTTTTATAAGTATGGACATATACACAAAGGAAAAATACGAGAAGGATATTTACCAATATGTTCATAGTGTTTATATATGGGAAGTGGGATTATAATTATTTCAATTCATTCTTTTTTGTTCGTACGATTTTTATACAACAAACATCATTACTTTTAATATATGTATAAATATGTGCGGGGACTGTGCATGTTATTAAAAGTATTTTTTAACATTATTGTCATTATTATTATGACCAAAGACATGGTCCAGGACTTGTAATGAAGAAAAAAAAAAAAAAAACCCTTAGACATATCTGAAAATAGATGGTTATTTTCAAAATGATTTTATTAAGTCATCTGCTTTCCAAAGCTGCTCTATTTCTGAAATGGACATGAAATGTCGTATTTACTTCAACATAGTGTCATGTATACTAATACGTATCTATGTATAGGTAGTAAGGTTCAAATAAATGTTTGATGAAGTTATTAAGATTATATTTAAAAGTTAACATGCAGCCCAGGAGCAATTATTCTTCTCAATGCCCTCTTCAGAAGTAGCTCTCACTTTCAGATGGTCAAGTGCTTACAAGTAATATTGCTACTATGAAATTATTGACAGACACATTAGACATTCAAGATTTTAATATAAACAGCTTCAGAAAGTATCAACATTATAAACAAATTCAAAGATCTTACAATAAAGAATATGCATTTTTCCAGCATTCGACAAAATTTAAGACCTACTGCCTGATAATTTAGCAGTGATTTAAGTGAATATATAAAAGCCTCAAAATCAAAGCAAAATAAATTGTGTCCAAAGACCTTTATCAAAGTATTATTAAGAAGCATAAGAAGCATAAATAATAAAATTAAAAAAAAATTCCTGACCCACCCTAAACTCTCTGTCTCTGAAACCCCTTTAACATAAAAAATAAATAAATAAAATAGAAAAAAATAAGGAGGAAAACCCAACTGCACTGTTGTTAAAGTAAAAATAAACAGAAGGTTCTTTATACTGAGCCACATGAGAGCCAGAGTTCTGATTTTTATTAAGAGCAACATAGTTACATCACCCCACTAATTCAGCAGTGGTGGGTGAGGTCAGAGATTAGGCCATAGATGGCCAAGTTTGAAAACAACTATTAAAACTTGTTATACCATATTTCTATGTCTATTGTTTTGATATGTATTAACTTTATGTAGACTATAAAATGCTTTGTATGTCAAGATTTTTAAAACCCTTTTATAAGCAAGCACTATCCCTTGCTAATCATTCTTTATGTGTCTAAATAGCCTAACACGCACATTTCTTAAAATTGCTTGTGGAGAAAAAATGACTACTTGAAACATACCTGGTAACATCACAGTACCATCTTGCTCCAGTGTTTCAGGGCTTATCCTTATGGCTGTCATGCTGTGGTTATTCACATCTCTATATAATAAATAACCCTGATAACAGCAAAAAATTTTCCTGTTAAAATATTTATTACTAATTCAGCAGAAACAGCAGCCATACAGCTCCATATTACAGGTTTTTGAGGTACAATAATACATCAATATTGATGTCTAAAAGATATTAATGATTAAAAATATAAGAACATTCCTCTCAATTAGAGGAAAAGTCATACATTATTGAAAATTGATTTAACATATTCCCAGAAACATAATTAGGTATACTAAACAGGACAGTACAGGTACAAACATTTTGTTCAAAATGACCATATCACTTGCCAAGTAAATAATATGAATGATCACTGTTACTTTAACAAATACTTTAAGAAAAATAACAAGTATTGAGTTTGCTATTTGAAAATGAATAGCATAGTGGTTTCAGAAGGTGTGGTATGCCACTGAACACACTGCTATAATAATATATTTTCCATGGCATTATTTCTTAGATAAAACACAGTAGAGTGGCAAATAAAAATTTGATGAGATATTTTAAACTAAGTTCAACTTTTAAGAGACAATTACTGAGAAACTAATTTGTTATCTAAAATTTAATTTCAGGCTGGGGGCGGTGGCTCACGCCTGTAATCCCAGCACTTTGGGAGGCTGATCACCTGGGGTTAAGAGTTCGAGACAAGCTTGGCTGGCATGGTTAAACCTGTCTCTACTAAAAATACAAAAATTAGCTGGGCGTGGTGGTGGGCACCTGTAATCCCAGCTACTCAGGAGGCTGAGGCAGGAGAATCGCCTGAACCTGGGAGGCGGAGGTTGCAGTGAGCTGAGATCATGCCACTGCATTCCAGCCTCAGTGACAAGAGCTAAACTACATCTCCAAAAAAAAAAAAAAATTAATTTCAAATTCTCCCCAATAGTTGATAGAGTAGAATTATTCTTCATGTAACAATAATAATTTCCATAGTTTTCAAAAGACTTTCAAATATCTTTTATCATTTGATCCTGACGACAAATCTCATGAGCTCCGCAAGGCAGGCAATGCAGGGAAATCTTTGTTCTCTATCCTTATACAAAGGAACTTGGGCTTCACTGTTCAGGTAGGTACTGTATGGAAAAAAATATTTCTAGTCCCTCTTGTGCATCCTTCATTTGCTTTTCTCCATAAGAGGAGGAGTAATGTATCTATCTGGCTGCTGACCTTGTAAAAGGCTAACACCTATCTGGCTATGTTGGTCAGGGGATAAGATCACAGCATTAAGAAAGACACACCAGCCCAGGGCTTTTCTCTCTTGTGATTCTTTGCATATTCTCCATGCAGGTAGCTGTCTAGTGAGCAGGCCAAACACTGTTTCCTAGAAAGTACTGAATCTAGACTAAAATGAAAGAGTCTGTGGTAAGAAACCCTAATTTGGCCTCAGGACACGTATACATTTCCAATTTAAACGTGCTAATGAGGCTGGGTGGGGTGGCTCAGGCCTGTAATCCCAGCATTTTGGGAGGCCCAGGCGGGTGGTTCACTTGAGGTCAGGGGTTCGAGACCAGCCTGGCCAAAATGGCGAAACCCTGTCTCTACTAAAAATACAAAAAAATTAGCTAGGCATGGTGGCATGGGCCTTCTCAGGAAGCTGAGGCACAAGAATCACTTGAACTCAGAAGGCAGAGGTTGCAGTGAGCCGAGACTGTGCCACTCCACTCTAACCTGGGTGACACAGTGAGATTCTGTCTCAAAAAGAAAAAAAATGTGCTAATGATAAAGGTGGTCTTCAGTTCTTATCTAGAGGCTCACTTAAACAAGAACTCTAAAGAAGGTATGTTTAATCCCATATTAAAGCTAAATAACAGAGGACCCAATAAGTTAACTGAGTTATCCAGTCATATAGCTAGTAAGAAGCAGGGCCAGAACTAAAATTGAACCTCTTATGAGTTCTGAGCCAGTGTTCTTTACACTACACTATTCAGTTGTTATGGCCATATTAGTAAAAATACATCACTTCTGTTTAAATAGAAGTGATATTATTGATTAAACAAGGACAAATCACATGTTTTAAAAGATAAGAAAATTTTGGTTTATTGTGGATAGTCTCTTACCTGAGCATACCCTAACCAAGACTTTTTTTCTTTTCTGTTTCTAATACGGGATGTAGAATTGTATATATGGCCCTGTAAAAATAACAAACGTTAGTCTATCAGTGGTTTCATAATTAATAATCAATGAAAAATAATACAAATGGGTGAATGACATTTCATGCATGTATTTCAATTATGGTTTTCAAATAAATAGTATTATACTTAAATTAGATCTTATTCTAGAAATGAAACCAGAAACACACAGAACACAATTCATTATGGTTATAACTCTGTATAATTAAAGAACTGTAAGGAATCACATTACCCTAACTGTTCCACTGTATCCAGAGCCTATTTTATATAATCCATCCTTGCATAATAGATAAAGAAAAAATCCATCATTCTGAAGTAGACATTGGTCATCTTCATCAACAGATATTTCTTTTAATGGCCACTTGTGCATTAAAGCTGCTTTCTTAATGCCATTACTAAACCAGTCCTGAATTTGAATTTTTCCCACCAAAACTGCTTGTACACTTCTCTGTAGCGAATTTAGAATTGTTGGCACCTAGTCAAAAGAGAAGAAAAATAATGAAAAAACATTTTTAAATGTTACAAACACGGAACAAAGATACTTTGGTAATATATCATCATTTATAAGACAATAAAATGTTCAGAATGGTATTTCACATGCCAGCAAAAAGTACCAACTAAAAGTTCATCTATAAGAAGCAAATCTCAAGCAAGGTAGACTTCCTTACTCTTAGGATTCCATGTCATTCACCAGTTCTGTAAAATCTTAGACATTATATCAAGTACTCTATCTCCACAAATCTATTATTGCCTTGTGGAACTCAGATTGTATTACATTACATTTTGTCATTCTCGATCCATGTTTCTTATTTTATCTTCCATATTTCTCTCCTTGTCTCTCTGTTGCATTCTAGATAATTTCTTCCCCTTTATCTTTCAGTTCACCATTTCCATCTTCAATCATATTATACAATAGTTAACCCATTTTAAGTTTCTAATTGTAATTATTTGGTTTTTCATTTCTAGGAGTTCAATTTGTTTTTTTTCCTAATGTCTGACTACTTTTTATATTCTCACTCCTTAATCATACTTTTGATATTTTCTTTTATTACTTTAACCATACTTTATATATTCATACACATACACATTCTATATCAAATAATTTCAATATCTAAGGATTTGGCAGGATTGATTCTACCATATTTGTTTCTGCTAATTCTCAATAATGGTGCCTTTTTTCATGTGCTTTTTTTATTAATTTGTTTCTGAGCTCAAATGCAATAAATAGTGTTTTATTTGCAGAAAGCCTTTGAAGTCAAGAGTTCGACCCTCTAGAAAGGATTTCAGTCTCTTTCAATACAGCACCTTGCAGTACTACCATGTCTACCCTGCTTTAAACTCTCTGTTAAGCTTTATGAAACGGACAAGTAATATGCATTTGGGTGCCAAAACAAATCTGAGATGTGAAGAGTTACACATAGTCATATGGTTTGGTTGTGTTCCCACTCAAATCTCATCTTGAATTCCCACGTGTTGTGGAAGGGATCCAGTGGGAGGTAATTAGATCATGGGGGCAAGTCTTTCCTGTGCTGTTCTCATGATATCGAATAAGCCTCATGAGATCTGATGGTTTTATAAAGAGGAATTTCCCTGAACAAGCTCTCTTTGCCTGCTGCCATCCATGTAACACATGACTTGCTCCTCTTTGCCTTCCACCATGACTGTGAGGTTTCTCTAGCCATGTGGAACCATAAATTCATTAAAGCTCTTTCTTTTGTAAATTGCCCAGTCTCGGGTACATCTCTAACAGCAGCGTGAAAACGGACTTAATGCACACATTCTCAGGGAAAGCTATTCTCCCTCTACCAACAGTCAGGCCAGGAGAGTTTTGGGAAATGAAGTTGGTAGATAAAAGGCCAAATCATGAAGAGCACTGTAAGCCATGTTAAGGTAATGGGCTTTAATATGGTGTTTCAGCTAGAGTTGGGGATGTAGTGATGTGGCAGGTCTGTAGAGAACTGCAGCTATTGATTCAGAGGATCAAGTAGTTCGTGTTGTCTAGTGATTGAGCATAATATTGGAGACAGATAAGCCCTCGAGTCCTGTCTCTGTTATTTGCCAGCTCTCTATGCTGTGGCTACACTATTTGACAGCTCTCTATGCTATAGCTATACTAAACTTCTTTCAGCTTTCAAATATTTCACTCTTACTCTCACCTCCATGCCTCAGCATGTGGATACCTAGAACATTCTCTTTCTATACCACCAACACCAAAAATTTCTCCTGGCTAATTTCAACTCATTGTTTAGATCTCACCTCATATCCTCTAGGAGGCTTTCCATGAACGTAGTTCATATATTCCTGCTATGAGCTCTAATGGCATTCCTAAGTCTCTATATAAAAGCAAATCATACCAAAATTCATAAGCTCATATGTTGGTGGTCACTATCCTATTAAAATCTGGTATATGGTATCTGAATGTGTTATTTTATTACAATTTTTAAAATATTTGCATATTTTAAACATATATTTAAATTAAACATTTGCCAAACCCTGAAAGCACGTCTACAGAACCCAGCTTGAAAACCACTGTATTAGAGCAACTTCAAAATAATTAAGGACCATAAAAAGGGACAAAAGGATTCCAAGCAAGGCAGAAAGGAAGAAAAGAGCAGAAATCTAGAGTAAGGGAACGGGTCTTGTTTGACCAGGAAAGTTCAAGATCACTGAATAAGACAGAAAATAACCAATATACTCCTTTTGCTATCTTTGGTCTGCTAATAACAGGATTGAGGCATCCCTTCCACCTGCTCTGGGGTTGCCCAAGGGGCCAGAG
This sequence comes from Hylobates moloch, assembly GCF_009828535.3. NCBI lineage: Eukaryota > Metazoa > Chordata > Mammalia > Primates > Hylobatidae > Hylobates > Hylobates moloch. Next base: position 138,441,337 of record NW_026652279.1, read on the forward strand.
AAGAGTAGACAGTCAGGTCTCAAAATCGTAACTTCTTTCTCAATTTCCAGAGCCTTCCCAAATAATTAAGTCAAGTTTGCCTATAAGGATTATTTTTCCTACCACTAAAATGGTGACGAGCTTGTTTGTTCCACAACTGAATATTAAAAGCCTAAAATGTTTTATACATAGCTGAAGTAACTCAGAAACGAATCAATTCATAAACAAACATAATCAACCGATCAAAAATATATCAGATTGATACCATATCTTTTTCTTTCAATAGAGAAAAGATATTTAAAACTATGAATGAATTCCATACTAAAAAAACTCAGGGAAAGATGGGAAGAGGGGAGAACGCAGAGAGCAAGACAACAGCGAGGAAAGAGAAGGCTATGGTGTTAAGGCAAAGACCAGCTTAAAGATTTAAGAGGTCTGGCCAAAATTCATTTTATTATATTTAAAGCTTCAGAGTTAAACATACATATCACTTAATTGAAATACTGTAGATTATTTATGTATCAATCTTGGACAGATCAAGCTACTGTAATGAGTGAGAAAAAGCAGAATTCCTATTGACAGAAATTGAGATGAAACTGTAACTTGTCATCTTATAAATTTCTAAGCAGATATAAATATGAAATACCTGAATAGTTTGGCAAGCATGGCTTCCATTGTTGGTGAGGATAGCAGAGATGGCCTGAAGTGTCCTTCCTGTTTCTCCCCAAGAAGCCACCAGACTAAAGAGGCAAGCACAGGAAAGTGCTGTTAAGGACTGTCCTGTGCTGTCATTCATCCCAGTACTTCGAACAGTGATTTCCAAAAGAAGCTGGAAGAGAGACTCTGTGGATAAAATAGAATTCAATTATATTCATCCAACATACAGAACATTATATGCGTATATTTATTTATTTTTACTTTGTCTCATTATAAACAAAATTTAAAGAATCTAGAACAATTACTTTGCATTAGTTTCTTTCTAGTTACTCTCTTCCCCAAAAGTTAAAATATTTATGTAACAAGGGTCTTAAAGAACACTCAGTTGAACTCCTTATTTTTCTTAGTAAAAAAAGAAAATCAAAGGTCTTTTAAAACAAGCTTGCCTAGAGGCATTCACATATCCAAGAAACTCATCCTATCAAGTAATAGACTACTCATCATACTTATTTTACCTTTCAGATTAGGAGGCTTCTTAAAATGTTAAGTGTCCAGGAAATTACGTATATATTTTCAAAGTAATAGAAACACAAAACATATGCAATAATGTGCTTTAATATAAAATTGGCTATATCATTAACATAATAACAATTCACACTTAGGATGTAATTCATTTATACCCTAGAAAAACCTCCAAGTCAATAGGACAGATATTCTCCTCCTTTAATAATGAAATTGAGATATGGGGTAGTCAAAAGATTTTTCCTAAATCATAAAGTCATTTAGTGGTGAAGATAAAACACACACACACACAAATGTTTTACAAGCAGCAGAGGTCTCCACACAAAATTCCCTGAACACCTCCATCCAAGATTCAATCAACAGACATCTGGGGATTTCTTCCATAGAAGGGAGATTTGAAAATCCTTATAGAGTGAATAATCAGATGGACAGGGAAAAAGAGAGTTAGAAAAAGAAAAACTGAGAAAGATGAACAGAGAGAAAGGGAAAGGAGAGAGGGAGAAGAACAAGAGAAAGAGGAGTAATGTACTGCAGTTCTCTAAAAACTAAAATGCCACCTGTGGATTATCTGGTAACTCACAGAAACCCAGGCAGCCCCTACCAATCCCTCATCTTCCATAGCTAATCCCAAATTAAGTCCTGTTTATTTTACTTCCTCATGGATAACTCCACTTTTCCCTATCTCATCATCATCTTTCCAATCCATGCTATCATCACCTCTTTGACTAAAAAGTGTTAAGAAATTATCTCTTACCATTCGCTTTTGCCCCAATAGCCAGGGAGAATTTCAAACCAAAAATCTAATTGTCTACTTAAAATACTTTCACTCCTTTGTTAATTTCTTCCTCCCTTCTGTCTTCTTTTCTTTCTCCCTTCCTCTCTTCACTTGTCTGTACACATCCTATACTTTCATTTTTTTCCATTTATCCTTTCCTCTACCTTTTCCTCCAGCTATCCTTCCTTCCCTCCATCCTTTCATCTATCCGTGTTTGTCCATATTTCCATCTACCCATCCTTCCTACAATTATTATCCTTCAGCGAGTACATCTGTTGATTATTCAGCAAATATATACTGAACTCTCACACATTAGCAACTATTCTACATTAGGGTATTGGCAAACATGACAAAGAATGTCTCCACCCTTTCAAAAAGGTTAAGAATCCAGGGAAAGAAAACAGTCACTAATTTAAACAAATAATTTAAGAAAATAAGGCTATTTAAAAAACAATATTCTTAATGTAATGAAATAGAGAATGACTTTCCATTCCTCCTAGCCCACTAATGAAATTCTTTAACATGGCATGTAAAGCTCTGCATGTCCCTGCCTCCTTCCTCAGCTGTCACAAGACTGTTCCCTTCACTCTCCACATTCTAGCCACATTGCTCTTCTTTTCATTCATTCTCCTTTCTGTCTCAGAGCCTTACTACATGCTGTTATTTCTGCCTGGAGCACTTATAATCTAATTCACTCCCTCCTATTCACCCTCTAAATCTCATATGTCACATCTTCAGAGAGCCTGTTAAAGACTCTCAGAAGGAGCTGGGTGCAGCAGTGTGTATCTATAGTCACAGCTACTTGGGAGGTGGAGGCAGGAGGATCACTTGAGTCCAGGGTTTGAGTCTACCCTGGCCAATATAGTGAGATCCTGTCCCTAAAGATAAATAAATAAAAATTTTTTAAGTTAAAAAAGGAATCTTGGCCAGGCACAGTGGCTCATGCCTGTAATCCTAGCACCTTGGGAGGCCAAGGTGGGCAAGTCACTTGAGGTCAGGAGTTTGAGACCAGCCTGGCCAACATAGTGAAACCCTGTCTCTACTAAAAATACAAAAATTAGCCAGGCATCGTGGCACACACCTGTAGTCCAAGCTACTCAGGAAGCTGAGGCAGGAGAATAGCTTGAACCTGGTAGGTGGAAGTTGCAGTGAGCCAAGATCGCACCACTGCATTCTAGCCTGGGCAACAGAGCGAGACTCCATCTCAAAAAACAAAAAAAGGACTCTCAGAACTCCTTCTACTTTCCTCCATACGATTTATCCACATTTGTAATTATACACATATCCAACTCTCTGATGCTAAGTTCCATAATAACAGCAATGGTATCACACATTCTTAGCACATAACAAAGGGGGTGCTATTACATTTCAGTGAATACTTGAGAATATAATCTAATTGAACAGAATATATGGATATAAGGAAATATATTTTTAAATAGATAATTTAAAAATCAAAATCTATTTGCAAAGAGAAGAAGCTTGGTGTATACGAATCATCAAGATATTCCACAGTAAGAGTTATATAAATATACACATATTTTCATGAATAACACGAAAACAACCAAATGGGAAAAAAAGGATAACCAATAAGATTGTGATATTAGATTAAAAAAACAAGAAGAGGCAAGTTTCAACAGAAATTTAGTATAAAAGAACCAAATCAGTGCTTTTATCTTTGAGCTAATTTAACAAAATAGAAAATATGAAATGATAAAAAATCCCTTACATAGAAAAATAAGCCAAAGCAGTGACGAGATCAGCAGTAAACACTGAAAGGATGGAAGACAGACGAAAGGCAGTACAGCAGAATTTGAAACTTTTAACAAGAAAATAAAAATGAACAGATTAAGGTGAAAGGTTTCTGGGTTTTGTGGGATTTTTTCGGGGTTGTTTTTGGTAGAGATGAGGTCTTATTCTGTCACCCAGCTGAGTGCAGTGCAGTGGCATGATCACAGCTCACTGTAGCCTCAGACTCCTGAGCTTGAGCGGTCCTCCCACATTAGCCTCTTGAGTAGCACTCATTGCCATGCCCAGTTTTTTTTTTTTTTTTTTTTTGTAGAGATAGGGGTCTTAAGTTGCCCAGACTGGTCCCAAACTCCCAGCCTTAAGCTGTCCTCCTGCCTCAGCCTCCCAAAGTGCTGGGATTACAGGCATAAGCCACCACACCCAGCCAATAATGTGAAAGTTTTGATGGAAGATAATAAGACTAAAGCACACATTATATTTCAAAGCTAGTATTAAGAACAAGTTCTAGTTTTAAAAGAATAAAGGAAAGAAAGTATGTACAGAATGGATACAAAGGAAAGTATATAACAACTGACATGAGACATGAGAATGGTAGAAGACTTAGGAGGAAAGAAATAACATGTTCAAAGTAGGAAATATGACATACAAGTCTTAGTGGGTATTTCAACATTCCAATTATTTGCTAACTAACAAACCAAAGCCAAGAAAACCCAGCAAAATATTGTTAAATAAAATAAATCAAATCTTCAGTAAAATGCTGTCAAGCCAAGCAGCACTTCACAATATTAATATGATCACTGGTGCTATCATAACAATAACCAACACGGTGCTTGCTTGTCAACATGACAGCTTCTATTTGGTAATAGCTTTTAATAACTGTGTATGTGAGGGGGGTAGTTTTAAAAAATCCTCAGCTTGTTTTAATGACCAGCATCCTCCCTCCCATTAAAACAAACAAACAAACACACAAAAGTCAAACACAAAAACTGAATCACCGCATGCAACCAAAAAAAGAAAAATCTGACATGTAGTTAGGTTCATGCAATTTGGTTTTCACAGGTGGGTCCTACAAAATCTAAATAGCCAAGTAGAAAAAAAAGGACCAAGCTTTAGTCTAAACCAGCAGTGTAGTCCCCAAACCAGCATCTGTATCACCAAGAAACTTTTTCCAAATACAAACTCTTGGGCCCCACCCCAAATCTATGGAATCAGAAACACCATAGGGAAGTCCCCGATAACTCTGATATATGCTAATGCGAATTGAGAACCACATAATGGGAACCACAGCTCTAGTACTTCTGAGAATTTTCCTATAATACTAGAAGGATCTAGAAAACTTTAGATAGTTTAAAGACCCATAGTTAGCATCGGAGAAAAAAAGCAATTAACCAGTTAAAAATTATGCTTCCATCTATATTTCTATTCCTTAATACCTTTTAAGTAAAAGCTCCTATCTTATTTAAAGGATTACATGTTGAGCCTAGGTCACTGATACGAAAGGCAAGAATCGGAACATACTTTAAGAAAAGTGAACACTTTATTTACTTAATGAAAGTTGCTAAGTCAGAAGTTTAATCCATAACACAAATAGATTTTTACTCATGATGAATACAAATAAAAAGTCCCCTCAATTTATAAACCAATTGTACTGTTTGGGTTTGTGGCATTTATTTCCTTTTCCCCTGTTTTTTAAAACTATTGAGAGTAACAAGTTAGAGAAAGTGAATGTTAGCTGTTTTGGCCAAAAGTTTAATAAGAGCGATTTCAGTTAATAGTGACCTTAAGGTGTGAGGATTATTTCTGGATTCCAGGGATTTATGTTTTGTTTGCCCCCCCCTTCATCATACTAATTGAGAAATGTGTGTGCACGAACTTCAACTCTTAAACCATAACTTCAGTGGAACACAGAAAAAAATACTCTAAAACTTATACCCCTGCTGTTTCCGTACCACAGTTAAATAAAGACTGCATTATAGGCTATTGTGTGTGCTTCATAAGAAAAGCTCTTCACTTTTTAAAAACTGCAAATTGACAATTTATAATTGTATAAATTTATGGGGTATAAAGTGATGTTATGATTCATGAGTAAAATGTGGACTAATTAACATCTATCACCTCAAGTACTTAACATTTTCTGTAGTGAGAACTTTAGAAATATTCTCTTAACAATTTTGAAGTGTACAATACTGTATTATTAATTATATTCACTTTTAAATGCTTCACTGAATGAGCCTTGGCTCTTACCTAGGACCTCGGGTGGCTCAGACTGGAGGCCTTCTGGCTGCTGGCCCTGCAGCACGTTGAGCAAGGCTTGGAGACTCCTGAGACACAGGGATGGATGAGAAAATCGTGTCTCCTTGATCAATTCAAAAACTTCACAAAGGCCAACCTCAATAATCTATTTGAAAGGAAAAAATATATATACTTTATGACATGTAAGCTAGTAACACTTTCTAAGCAGTTTAGTTGGTACAAGTTACTTCCACAGAAAATGATAATGTAAATGTATAATGGAGCCGTAATAAAACATCATGAAAATGCCTTATAACAATGAACTAGAGACTAGATTGCATTCACTAGGAAGAAATAAACTATTAATTTGAAAAGTTCATTTGATTGTACTTAAGGAAAACTCAGTACTCTTTTTGTCAAAAGTCATGTTAATTGTTACCTATAACCAGAAATAAAGTCAACACAGCACATATAGTAAAAAGATTTTATAAGGAGCTTTTCATCTTAGCCTTTTCTATAATGGTACAAATCACTATATTATTATTTATAGTTGGTATCCCTTCTTGTAGGATGATCACAAAACAATTTAAAACTGCTTAGCTAAAAATACCACTGGTATTTTTCCTTTAATTATCTTACTATTCCTCATCAGGTGCAAGAAAAATCAGACTCCATATCCAGCAAAAGAAATAAATCTGTTACTAAAGACTGAGAGAGCAAATTGCAATGAATGAGTTTAAGGATATACCTTCATAAGACTGATAAAAGACAAATTCCATTTCTCAGGCAATGTCAACATTCTGAGAACCAGTTCAGGAAGTATTAAGTAAATTGTTTGGAGAAGTAACAGAAAAATTAAAATAAGACTAATTAGTAGAAACTCCCAAAACCATTAATTCTATTGAACACAACAGTGGAAGAATATTCTCTCTGCTGATATTTTTGCATTAATTCATATATTACATAAATACCTCCTAAGCACTCATATTTTGCAAACTCACTTTAGGAAATACGAAGGTATACTAGACCCTGTCCTCTAAGAGTTTATAATCTAATAGGGTAAATTAGTCATGCTATATAATTCATACTCAGTACAGATCTCTCTTACTGCATTTATTACATTATAGTGTAACTATTTTTGTTTTCATTTTCCCAACCATGTTGGGATCTTCCAATAAACAAGGAACATGTTTAAAACAGCTTGCATATCTTCCAATATACAAGGAACATGTCTTAAACGGCTTAATACCTTCCATGCCTAGCCAATTACCTAGCATATGGTAGGCACACATTAAATATTTGTTTAATTTATTCACTAAATTGTTTGCTAAAAACCACTGCATCTCAGAAATACATTTTCTAAACCAGAGGCAAATCGGCTGAAGGTACGTCAATTGTAGTTCTGATTAACATTTACAAGTTTTCTGGAAACAACAGATGTAGCTGAGAAGTCAAATAATTAGGAGGACTGTCTTTAGAGAAGTTATCTAAAATGCTAACAGACTTGATTATAGCTAATATTATAGTAGAGCCTGCATAGAGTTTCAATTGATTAAACACATTAAGTGAGTAAACTTTCACATTTGATATAGTTTCTTTTCCTGGAATGGACTAGAAAATAAAAACATGCTGTCCAAGATTTCTATCTGCTTATGTTCTTACAGGAAAGAGAAATGTGAAGTCAAAGATCTCCAGAGTACAAAATATGGGGCTCTATCCTCAAGCCAATGGAAGACTACTATATTCTGTCATTCTTTCAGATTGCTTACTCTGCTACCAACCATGATTTTTCATAAATCCAAGAGGATTCTTCACAGATGACATTCTTGGCTAAGGTTCATTTATTATAGATACAGTTTCCTACAGTGACAAAGGAATTATTGAACCTTGCCAGAAACAGTAAGACTCCCTAATGAACAGGTTCTTGATCTCTCCGGTAAGTTTAAGGTATGAATGGCAATAGTTAGTGAAAACACATATTTCTCCCTCCTTCAGTATCAGGAAGGAAGAGTGTAAGGAGAAAAAATATAGTCCTGCCAATATAGTATTATTTCATTTGTGTGTAAAAAACATATTTTAATGTGTACATAGAAAAAATGACAAAAGAAATACAAATGTTTATATTGGGGTATATTTTGATTAACGGTATTTCAAATATTACTTCTGATTTTTAATACCTCTTTAGAAAAACGTTCTGATTTTTCAAATTATCTACAATAAATATGTATAATTAGCAAAATAAATAAATAAATGTGATATTTAAGAAAAATAATTATAACAATAAAAGAACACAAGAAGCTTGAATACTTTCAATAACAAACTATAACTAATTACCCAACACATGCTTTCGCACTTCTCTTCATAAAACAGTCTTCTGTAAATTTACTGAATTTTACCTTTACTGCTGCTCTCAAATAATTAAATTTTGAAGGTTATCTATCATATTTGAAAGATAAAGAAACACGAAGCCCAAATAATTACCTGATATGGCCAGTCTAATATACTGGGAAAGTGAGATAAAAATACATTTGGCCAAAGAAAAATGATATATAATGAGTCTTTCAAGGTTTTATTTTGCCCTTCTCAAATCATGTATTTCCAAATGTGACTTTATTATTTCATGAATAAGTGTGATCATAAAAGTTTAGTTACATCACATTTGGATTTAATAATTAACTCTTTACCCTTAAAAATTGTATCTTATTCAGTTAAAAAGTCCTAAAATCACTTCCGATACTTTTATATTTGAAAAAGCTCAAAAGGAAATCAAAATTATATTTACATATTACCATAGAGTGAAGTATACTGTCTTTTAAAATTGTTTGTATAAAGCAAATATTCGGTACAGAGATAATATCTATAAATAATAAAAAATTTAAAAATCTAGAGACAGAGAAAAAAGGTGGGGGAAGAGGCAGCAGCAGAAGGAGAGGAGGAGAAGGCTAAGGTGGAGAATTCTGAATGTGAGGCCGGGTGCGGTGGCTCACGCCTGTAATCCCAGCACTTTGGGAGGCCGAGGTGGGTGGATTATCTGAGGTCAGGAGTTGCAAACCAGCCTGATCAACATGGTGAAACCCTATCTCTACTAAAAATACAAAATTAGCCAGGCATGGTGGCACATGCCTGTAATCCCAGCTACTTGGGAGGCTGAGGCAGGAGAATCACTTGAACCCAGAAGGTGGAGGCTGCAGTGAGCCAAGATCGCACCACTGCACTTCAGCTTGGGCAAGCAGAGTGAAACTCCATCTTGAAAAAAAAAAAAAAAGAAAGTATGAGTGTGAAGTTTCTGAGTTCCTTGCCTAACAAATTTATCTATGACTACTACCATCTTCTTCCCTTCTCTTCACACCCAGAGGAAGAGAACTTTTCAAAACTTTTCAACTTTTCAAAGCTATTTTTTCAAACAATATTCTTGATCCCACCCCCCGCCATCTCTCACAGAAATTTGTTTCAACTTGTGCCTACATGGTGATAACTCCCAAATCTATTTTTCCAGCTGGCACTTATCTTTTGAACTTCAGCCCTACATAGCACACACTGGACACTTCACATTTACCTCACAATCAGCATGTGCAGAACTAAACTTGATCATCATTTCAGCCAAGCACTGTTCCTCATCCAGTTTTCCCTCTTTCAGTAAAGGGCCTCACCACACAAAACCTTTAAGAATATCTTTAGATTCTGCCTTCTTTTTCAGTCTTTATAGCCAATTTATTACTAATTCCTGTCAATTCTGCTTAACATTTCTTATATTCAAAACACTGTCACTACTATAATTCCAACCCTCATTAACACTCTCTAGACAACTGCAGTAATTGCCTAAATGGTTCCTCTGTCTCCAATCTCACTCACCACCCTGTAGTTATGGATATGCCTTACTAACTGGAGTACAAAGTTACTTACTAACTGGAGTACAGTTACTGCAGTGTTAGTAAGGCACATCCATAACTACAGGGTGGTGAGTCTCATACAATCATGCAAGTCTGATGATATTCTTTTGCTTAAAATCTTCAATATTTACTAATCACGAGACAACATCTGAATCAATTACATGGCACATAAGGCCCTTCATGATTTAGCTTCCTGCTCTCTCTCTCTTGCTCTATCTCAGTCATTGTTGAGTCCTTTCTCTAACGCGTTCCACTATATCTAGCACTCCCTATCAATCCTTAAGGCACTAGAGAATATTTATTGACCTGGTTCTTATCCCTACAAGACAATGCTTTCTTGAGGGCAGGAATTATGTCTCATCCTTTCGTTCTCAGGACCTAATACAATGCTGGCTACAAATTCAAAAAGAATATACTGAATTAAGAAAGAAATGATCCTAGGTAAGTCTAAATCTTTTAATAATGTGGCATGACTGGCTTCAAATGGGTTCAGATGGGAAATATGAATTCTAAGTGTTACTGTTTAAAAATTATGCACCAGGCACAGTGACTCATGCCTGTAATCCCAGTACTTTGGGAGGCTGAGGCAGTCAGATTGCTTGAGCTCAGGAGCTCGAGACCAGCCTGGTCAATCTGGCAAAACCCCATCTCTACTAAAAATACAAAAAGTATCCTGGGGTGGTGGCAAACGCCTGTAGTCCCAGCTACATGGGAGGCTAAGGTGGAATGATCGCTTGAGCCCAGGAGGCGGAAGTTACGGTGAGCTGAGATCACGCCACTGCACTCCAGCCCCAGTGACAAAGCCAGACCCTGTCTCAAAATGAAAATAAAAACAAAAATAATAAAAATTATGTAGCTATAAAATCTGTAAAGTTTTAGAGGATGTAGATTTTAGTGACAGTTTGAGCTGGGTAAAAAACTTAATGTAGAAGCATTCAGGGAATAGAAAGCTCCTTTAAATATATCAATGATTACTGATCCACAAAACACAAAAACAAAAGCAAAAAGCAAAAAAAGGGTGACAATCAAGGTTTATATAACAGTCAAACTCAATTTATTAGTAACTAAATTTTAAAACTCAAGAATGGGAAAAATAAAACTGCATTACAACAACACTTCAAAAACAGACTAAAAACTGTCTTAATCACGTTAAGGAAAAAAAAAAGGAGTAGGAGAGACAGAAACCTCAGGCAAGAAGGAATGGGACAGCCACATGCTTAGGAGGAGCAACAGGGGAACAAAGAAAAGGAGCAAACTAGGATAACAGACAGTAGCATTTGAGGCTGAGGCACAGAGACGGTCAAAGGAAAAAGAAAAATGCCAACATTTCCCACTTGCCTTCAAATCTCATCACCTCGAACCTTAAGAGACTAATTTCATCCTCAGTGTCAATTCTTCATGTCATGGAAATGGCTGCCAAAAAATATCACCTGAAAGTTTCACTTCCCACCCATAGTATCTGCTTGCCTCTGCATAGAGGCATCTCATCACTTCTTCCTCTCTCTTCACCTCTCATTCATCAGGTGATTGCACTGATTCTCTAGAAGTTTCATTTGCTTGCATAATTTTTTTAATAAACTGAAGAGTTCCTTGACAAGTAACTCAAATTCATTTGCACCTACACATTTTCTTGTTTGCACCTAACCTGACACTTGTAACTATATATATCATTTACGAGCACTTCTTTCTGTCAGGTACTGTTCTCTCAAGCACTCAACATCCATTAATTCATTTAAATTGTCACTACAACCCTATGAGGTAGATGCAACCCCCAATTTATAGATGACAAAACTGAGGCACAGATGTGTCAAATAACTTCCATTGTCACATAGCTAGTAATTTTAATGGTGTTTGAACCCCAGCAGTTTGGCTCCATAACCCATGCTAACCCTGTTTGCAGACAGGTCAGTACTTGGTGGAAAATTCAGTATTAATCACTTGGGCTATCTGATCTTCTTTAATTTTCTTTGAAAGATCCCCCTTTGACTCTATTAATTATGCTGCAAAAGGTTATCTTAAGAATGCCTGATATTTCATTTAATACTCACTAATCCTGATGTTTTTAAACACCCTAGGAATCCATTGTTCTTGTTTATGCAATTTAATTTGAACTACAGTTTACTATTCAAAATCTGCATACCTGTGTAAAAAATTTACCCAGGCTTTTGTTTTCTCTCACAATATTGAACTTAAGTAGCACAATTACTATAATACAGTGTGACTCACACATACACAGAATTGGTATTCTAACTAAAAAGTAAATTATACAAGTCCTCCAGCCTTACGTCCTAACTCAACTATGTTTTTTATCTCAATCTCTCCTAGTTAAGCATAAGAAATTACAATTAGAGACCATAATTTCTACGTAGAGCAGCTCCCACATTAAAGATAAACATGTTTGTTTTAGGTTAAAGAAAGAAGCTATTGGCCAGGCACGGTGGCTCACACCTGAAATCCCAGCACTTTGGGAGGCCAAAGTGGGTAGATCACCTGAGGTCCAGAGTTTGAGACTAGCTTTACCAACATGGAGAAACCCCATCTCTACTAAAAATACAAAATTAGCCAGGTGCTAATTACAGCACATGCCTGTAATCCCAGCTACTCAGGAGGCTGAGGCAGAAGAATTGCTTGAATCCAGGAGGCACAGGTTTTAGTGAGCCAAGATCATGCCATTGCACTCAGCCTGGGCAGCAAGAGCAAAACTCCGTGAAAGAAAGGAAAGGAAAGGGAAAGAGAAAGGAAAAGGGAAAAGGAAAGGGAAAAGAAAAAAGGAGAAGGGAAGAGAAAGGAAAGGAAAGGAAAGGAAAGGAAAGGAAAGGAAAGGAAAGGAAAGGAAAGGAAAGGAAAGGAAAGGAAAGGAAAGGAAAGGAAAGGAAAGGAAAGGAGAGGAAAGGAAGGAGCTATTAGAGTAGGTACAGTTAGGACATTGCAGACAAAGGAAATAAGAAAAAGAAAAGGGTCCCACTCTAAAACAGGAGGCAAAAAGGACATGTGAAGATGGCTCATCAAGAAGCTGAGTAAGTTCACAAAACCTGTATTACTCTATGAAATATGAAGCAAGCCATCTGCCAAGAATAAGGTGAGAAGAACCTGACAATATGATAAAGGATGGTGGTGTACTTAGGAACAGCCACCATAAAATGTGCAAAAGAACTCAGACCAGGTTCCATTTATGCTGCTATTTCCAAGTAGTAAAAAATATTTGCACAATCCCTTGTGGATATGTGTAAGTTTTCAAGGCATAATTTTAAGGTATCAGTTTAGTAAAAAGGCAATAGTCATAAATCATTTATAATTATAAAATCATTTTGAATATCTCTGTTTAGAAAAAAGCAATATGCATAAGTTATATAAAGGCACCATTTAAAAATGTCTATTATTTTCACCTATTCTTTTGTTATAAATATTAACTATATCTAGTATATAGAAAAAAATATATAACAGGCCGGGCGCAGTGGCTCACGCCTGTAACCCCAACACTTTGGGAGGCCGAGGCAGGCGGATCACGAGGTCAGAAGATCGAGACCATCCTGGCTAACACGGTGAAACCCCGTCTCTACTAAAAATACAAAAAAAATTAGCTGGGCACGGTGGCGGGCGCCTGTAGTCCCAGCTACTCGGGAGGCTGAGGCAGGAGAATGGCCTGAACCCGGGAGGTGGAGCTTGCAGTGAGCCGAGATGGCACCACTGCACTCCAGCCTGGGCAAGAGCAAGACTCTGTCTTAAAAATAAAAAAATAAAAAAAAAAAATATATATATATATATATATAAAATAACCCTCCAGTCTTAAATATACCAATACTTAAACAGAACAGAGTACACTGAGAATAGTTCTACAACACAGGTTTTTTTTTGTTTGTTTGTTTGTTTTTTTGTAAATGGAGTCTTGCTCTGTCACCCAGGCTGGAGTGCAGTGGGGCCATCTCAGCTCACTGCAAGCTCCGCCTCCCGGGTTCACGCCATTTTCCTGCCTCAGCCTCCCGAGAAGCTGGGACTACAGGCACCCGCCACCGTGACCGGCTAATTTTTTTTTTATTTTTAGTACAGACGGGGTTTCACAGTGTTAGCCAGGATAGTCTTGATCTCCTGACCTCGTGATCCGCCCGCCTTGGCCTTCCAAAGAGCTGGGATTACAGACGTGAGCCACTACGCCCAGCCAGTTTTTTTGGGGGGGACAGTCTCACTCTGTCACCCAGGCCAGGGTGCAATGGCATCATCTCAGCTCACTGCAACCTCCACCTCCTGTGTTCAAGCAATTTTCCTGCCTCAGCCTCTGAGTAGCTGGGATTACAGGCGCCTGCCACAATGCCGGGCTAATTTTTATATTTTTAGTAGAGACAGCATTTCACCATGTTGGCCATGCTGTTCTCAAACTCCTGACCTCAGGTGATCCACCCGCCTCGGCCTCCCAAAGTGCTGGGATTACAGGTGTGAGCCACTGCGCCCGGCCTACAACACACGTTTCTATTATAGAAATACCAACTAGTTTATATGCTCCTGGTAAATAAGGGAGTAGTATCAGAATAATGCAGAAGTTAAGTTGGTTCATAGGTGATTTTTTTTTTTTTTCCTAATCAAGGGAAGCCACAATATCAAGAGTACAATTATAAGCTTAGGCAGAAAGGAAAAGGCTCTCAGCCCAGCTACTACACAGCTGAGAGGCTTTGTAGTTCTATTTCAAGAAAAATAAAAATGCATACCTGCATCCCAGGTGAGGAGCACCTCCCAGCTTTCCAGGGCTCTTGGCTTTCTCTTGTGCCCACCTTACTCTCAGCTCACTGGCTCAGAGCTCTACTTCCATCTGCCATGGCTCAATGCCTCTATACCAGCATTTCCACCCTACTGCTTTTGTACATTTTTTAATTGCCCCTATAACAGACTCCAACCAATTGATCTCCCTTCCTGCGCTTTCCAGTGAATTATCAGTTATTGACTTTGTTAGCACCTTAGTTATAAAGTTGTAGAGTTTTCCTTTTCTGCTCCAAATCTATTTCTGCCCATAAGCCGTGTTATTTTTAGTGTGCAATTTTACATAAAGCAAGGTATTTTAGCAATGCATATATACGCATTATAGCCAGAACACCTGCAGGTTATACATCTAAATATTAATAGAACTCAGTGGCTTACCTTTGGAAGCTTGATAGGGGGCTCTTTGGATTCCTCTTCTTCATCACTATCTGATTCTCCACTCTGCACAGAGTTCTTAGATGCGGCTGCCAACGATATTTCCTTTTTCTGCCATTCCAGAACGCAATGGCGTACATTACAGTAAATATTGAAAGCAGAAGGATTGCTATGTAGTTTGATATCTGGTACGATTACTGTATTCTCCAAGTTTTCAGACTGAAATACAAAACAGAATATTTCCATTTCACACTCCTTTCTATCATCAAGTCCCATTTTACATAAAAGTAAAGATTAGACAGGCTGACTTGCAGAAGACACATTATGTGACACAGCAGAGACAGTCTAAGTCTATGGACCCAACTTCTAGTCCCCTTTTCATATCTCACTATTTTTTGAGTAACGCAGCAATAACCAGCCAATCCGACAAGGGCTGGAAAGGGATGGGCAAAAAACTTAGAAATATTCTTGTATCACCATGACAGGAATAGACTCAACAAAGCTTAACTCCTAGAGTTCTGTATCAAAGGAAATTCATTTGATGACTTCCTAAGAGACACCAGACACACTGTAGAGTCCCAATGACCTACTACAAACATTAGATTGCATTTTGAATGCTTTTAAAAGTAGACATAGAAGTTTACACAGAAATGAGGGCCCCCCAAAAAAACACTTAATTTTCATCAACTCATTTCATTCTCATTCAAATAACAGTAATGCCAAGTAAGCTGTAGATGCTTCCCTAAGCTCTCTCTCACCTATCAGTATTGACAAAAGCTAAAAATCATGTGCTTGGTAGTTTGTTAAGACTAAACAGTTTCTCTTTTATGCCCAGTATTTTATTCATCAGACAGCAACTACAATTTCAAGATCAACATTTACATTATAAATATAAAAAGCTGTTTTAAAATATTTTAGAATTTCAACTTCCAATAATTAGAGTATGTCCAGGAAGTATCTAATATAAACAAAATGATACTTCAAGTACCAAAAACACTTGGTCCCAAATATTCAACTCTTCTTCCATAAAGAATTGGAAAAAAAACAAAACAAAATACTCTTGTTAAATAAGAAATACATCAAAAAGTTAAATTGGCATGGCATATAACTTATGAGTATATGCATAAGAGATATTACAAATATCTCTTATCCAAATATCCAGAGATATTACAAATATTAGCTATTCAAATCCAACAATATATAAAAAAGTAATACATTATGACCAACAGAGGTTTAACCCAGGGACAATGTTGGCCCAACACTGGAAAAGCAATCACTGTCATAACAGAGAAAAAATATATTATACTGCAAATAAACACAGAAAAATCACTTGACAAAAATCCAGTATCGATTCATGATAGAAAAAAAAAAGTCTAAGTTAGGAATACAAGGGAATTTTCTCAACTTGATAAAGGGTATCTACAAAATAACCACAGCTAACGTGGTAATAGACTGAATGCTTTCCCTCTAAGATTGTGATCCAGGCAAATAGGTCTACTCTCAGCAACTCATCAACATTGTACTGGATATCCTATTTAGTACAAGGAAAATATCCTATCCAGCCAAGGGAAAAAGGCAAGAAGTATTTTCTAAAAAAGAAATGTTTTTACTTGTAAAAAAACATGTAGAGAATCTTAAGGAATCTGCAAAAAAGCTACCAGAAATAGTATGCAGATTTAACAAAATCACAGGATATAAAATTACTATATAAAAATGAGTAGTATATACACATACTAGGAACGAACAATTGAAAAATGTAATTTCAAAAATGATAGCACTGAAGTCACAGACTTGGAGAAAATATTTGCAAACCACATATCCAACAAAGGATGAGTATTCAGAATATATAGAATTCTCAAAAGTCAACAGTAAAAACAAACAAGGAATCCAATTAGCAAATGGGCAAAAGAGAAGAATAAACACACCAATATAGAAGATACACAAAGGGCAAATAAGCACATGAAAAGATTCAACATCACTAGCTACTAGGAAAATGCAAATTAAAATGAGATACAGTACACACCTATCAGAATGGCTAAAATAAACAGTGACAACACCAAATGCTGTTGGGGATGAGGAGAAACTTATACGTTGCTGATGGCCATGTAAAATGGTATGCCACTCTGGAAGAAAGTACAGCAATTTCCTACAAAACTAAATATGTGCTTACCATATAATCCAGCAATTATGCTCTTGGACATTTACACCAGAGAAATAAAAACTTATGTTCACACAAAAACCAGTACACGAACGTTCGTAATAGCATTCTTTTAAAATAGTCAAAAGCTAGAAACGACTGAGATATCTTTTAATGGGCAAATGGTTAAACAAACTATGGCACATCCATACCACGAAATGCTTACTCATCAAGGAACAAACAATATGCAACAATGTGTGTGAATCTCAAAGATATTTTCCCAAGTGGGGAAAAAAAGCGCCAATCTTAAATGATTACGTACTGCACAATTCCACTGGATAACGTTCTTAAAATGGCAAAATTATAAATGCTGAACAGATCAGTGGTTGCCAGAAGCTAACGAGAGGGTGAGGAAGGAAGATACCTGTGGCTATAAAGGATATCTCAGAGAATCTTTGTGATGGAACTGCTGTATATCCAACCTGTGGTAAGAGTCACATGGACCTACACATGTGATAAAATTACACAGACTTAGGTGCACACAAACACATACACACTGCATTCATACTAAAATCATCTCAAAGCAAAATAAATTTTCAAAACTAACTGCATTTACAATAACATCAAAAATATAAAATAATTGTAAATAAAAGTAATAAAATATGTGTAAACCCTACACACTGAAAACAAAAAAGTGTTGCTGAGTGAAATTTAAAGACTTAAATAAATGGAGATATATACCATGTTCATGGATTGGAAAATTCAATATCATTAAAATGGCAATTCTTACCCCAAAAGCAAGCCACAGAATAGGAGAAATGTATTTGGAATGCAGATATCTGACAAAAGACTTGTATTTAGAATATATGAGAAACTCAGGCAATTCAATAATAAGAAGACAATTACAAAAATAAGAGGCAAGATCTGAACAGACATTTCACATCAAAAAATAAGAATGGCAAAAGGTACATGAAAAGATTTCACATCACTAGTCATTAGAGAAAAGCAAGCTAAAACCACAATGGGAAACCCCTACTCAGTAGGCTGACTGAAATTTAAAAAGCGAATATCATATGTTTGCAAAGATAGGAAGCAACTAGATTGGTCATATACTACTGGTGGGACTACAGATTGGAACAACCACTTTGGAAAAGAGTTTTCTAGTTTCTTAAAAAGCTAAACATACAGGCCAGGTGCAGTGGCTCACGCCTATAATCCCAGCACTTTGGGAGGCCAAGGCGGGCAGATCACCTGAGGTAAGGAGTTCGAGACCAGCCTCCACATGGAGAAACCCCGTCTCTACTAAAAATACAGAATTAGCTGGGCGTGGTGGTGCATGCCTGTAATCCCAGCTACTCAGGAGCCTGAGGCAAGAGAATTGCTTGAACCTGGGAGGTGGAGGTTGCGGTGAGCCGAGATCGTGCCACTGCACTCCAACCTGGGGAACAAGAGCAAAACTCCGTCTCAAAAAAAAAAGCTAAACGTACATTTACCGTGCCAACTCTGAGGAAAAAGTTAATGCCACAGGCATGATTGCTTACTCCTTGTATTTCCCCAAGGAAACCATGATTGACCCTTGGCTAACCTTTGGGAATGCGGATGTTTAGAGTTTTCTTTGTGGTAGTGATTGAAGACTGTGTTATGAACACATGGAGCAATGGACCATGCCTCCTGGCCTGTCAGACTGCTCTGCATCTACAAACATCAAGCTTTACGATGTGTACCTGAGTTTCACTTACCATGTCTGATTGACTAACAAGATATGTCTATGTGACCAAAACCACAAAAAGTCTTGAATTCTAAAACTCACCTGAGCAAAAACAATATACACATTTCTCTGTAGTTCACTGCCAGAGAGAAAGCATGTCTTTCTTTCTGACATGAAAGCTCAGTCAACGAAGAACTAGGAAGCCTATGCCATAACTCCCTATACATCACAAACACATACCTTTTTCCTGCTGCTTGCTCTGTATCCTTTGTTGTAATAAATCTTAGCCATGAGTATAAATTGCTTGTGAGACTTATGAGTCCTTCTGGCAAATCAAAGGAAAAACCACCCAACCATTCCACTCCTCAGTATGCACCCAAGAAAAATGAACACACACACATACACATACACGTGCATACATATGTATATAAAATCAGCAAAAAAATGGAATGAACTATTGACATACAACAACATGAACACAAATCATTATGCTGAGGGAAAGACACCAGACTAAAAAAAAAAGAGTACTCACAATATGATCACATTTATATGAAGTTCTAGAAAATGAAAACTAATCTACAGTGACAGAAAATATATCTGTGGTTGTCTACAGCCAGGGTTATAGGGAGGGATGGAATCAGCAGAGGATAAGAAAACCGGCCGGGCGCGGTGGCTCGTGCCTGTAATCCCAGCACTTTGAGAGGCCAAGGCGGGTGGTTCACCTGAGGTCAGGAGTTTGAGACAGCCTGGCCAACATGGTGAAATCTTGTCTCTACTAAAAATACAAAAATTAGCTGGACATGGTAGCTGGCGCCTGTAATCCCAGCTACTCAGGAGGCTGAGGCGGGGAAATTGCTTGAACCCAGGAGGTAGAAGCTGCAGTGGGCTAAGATCGCACACCACTGTACTGCAGCGTGGGATACAGAGTGAGACTCCGTCTCAAAAAAAAAAAGAAAAAAAGAAAACCCCTGGAGATGATAGAAATGTTCTGAACTTTGACTGCAGTAGTGCTTCTATGCATGAATGTTAACTTTCAAAACTTACTGAACTACAAACTTCAAATCTCTATGTCAGGCTCAGCCACTGAGAAGCCTGAAGACAGACATATTTGGGATCAGGAAGTTGAGGAACTTTTCTGAGTAATGAATTTGATTTCTCCTGTAAGAAAGTGAAGTTATATGCTGGAAGGTAGAATTTATCAGAGGTTTGAGGAGCATGGCAAAGGTCTGAAATAATCACAGAAGAAAAGAGAACTATTTGACCAGAAAAAATAATAAGAGAGTCTGGCTATGGTATACTTGAGATTGATGATCATGAATGTGTATTGTTATCAGTTAACTCTTGTATAACTCTTTTTGGCAGCACATGGAACTCACCTTAAGGGAGGGACAAAAGAACTGGATTCACACAAGATTGAGTTTTGTCAGATTAATGCAACAAATATACAAGGGAGATATGGTAGGTAAATAATAGCCTCCAAAAACATCTACACCCTAATTCCCCAGAACCCAGGTGAATGTTACCTTACATGGCAAAACGGACTCTGTATATGTGATTAAACTAAGGATTTTGAAATGTACAGATTATCTGGATGGGCAATGTAATCACAAGGGTCCTTACAAGTGAAAGAGGGAGGCTGGACAGTGAGAGGAGGAGATAAAACAACAGAAAACTATCAGTGATGCCGCATGAGAAAACTCAACCAACCACCACTGGCTTTGAAGATGGAAGGGGGCCACAAGCCAAGACATCCGAGCAGCCTCTATTATAGAAACTAGAAAGGCAAAAAAACAGATTCCCTCCTAGAGCCTCCAGAAGGAATATAGCCTTGCTGACACCTTGATGTTAGCTCAGTGAGATCCATTTTGGACTTCAGATTTCCAGAACTGTGAGATAACGAGTGTTATTTTAAACCACCAAGTTTGTGTAATTTGTTACAGATTAAATAAGAGTTTTTCTAAAAAGAAAGACTGTGGTATCTAACCTAGGTAAGATGGAAATTAAATAAAGGAGATGACTGATGGATGAGGAGAAATAGAGGGGTTGATGATAGCCATAAAGTAGATATAATGGCTATATATATATATATATATATAATATATAAAGTAGATAAAATGCCAGCTAAATGGCATTTTAAAAATAACTTTCAAAAAGAGGGTAGATGAAAAATAATCTGGAAAAAGTAATACAGGTCAAGGAGACTAACAACACCATTTTACTACTTTATATGCTTTCCATGAGCAAAAAATGCCCCTTACTCATCTTTGTATCCCAAACACCCAGCATAATGCCTGCACATACTCAGCATGCAATTAATGTTTGAGGAATAAATCAATGAACTTACTTGTATAACTGTTATCTCAAACTACTCTTAAAAAGAAGATATAGAAATACTGAGGGCAAGAGGAAAAAAACTGAATTACTGAGGGCACAAAGCTAGTTGGAGGCCGAATTGAAGGGGACAAAAGACCTTGACTTCTCCTCACCTCTTCCTGGATATCATATGACACCACTTCAGGAAAATCACCAAATCAAACCTTAAAAAAACTTAAAAGATATTCAAGATTCCCATACTCTGATTTGCACATAGCACCAAAAAGTTGAAAAGGGATAGAGGTTGGAATGATTGTATTTGTTAGAGGTTTTCTGTATATTGACAATGCACTCCACTTCCCTCCTCTATCCCAGAAGCAGAAGTAATGAGAAGGGATACAGTGAACAGACATTATTTTTCTGCCTTCCCGGCAACACTTTCCTTAGGGTAACTATTCCTCCCTCATTCCATGTGGCCTATTCACCAGGGTGCTCACCCACTGCCCATCTCAGGGTTAAAAATATAACTCAGTCTAACCAAAGTATCCCATATCTCTGTGGTCAAAGCAAATGATGCAGGTAAACCGAAAATCCTACCCAAGACTTTCTGCTATGACTAGTAGAAAAGATTGCCTCTTGCTCAGAGCAAATGGAGTTGGAGCTGCTGGCAGCCTCAGCCCTCAGTCACAGGTAATAAGTCCACACACACAGGAAGGCAGAAGCAAGAGCTGAAAATATGGGTTTGATTATTTTATTTATTTATTTATTTTTGAGACGGAGTCTTACTCTGTCGCCAGGCTGGAGTGCAGTGGTGCTATCTCAGCTCACTGCAACCTGCTTCTCCTGGGTTCAAGCAATCTCCTGCCTCAGCCTCCTGAGTAGCTGGGACTACAGGCACGCGCCACCATGCCCAGCTAATTTTTGTATTTTTCGTAGAGACAGGGTTTCACCATGTTGGCCAGGATGGTCTCGACCTCTTGACCTCGTGATCTGCCAGCCTCGGCCTCCCAAAGTGCTGAGATTACAGGCCGATGATATTATTTCATCCCTGGATCCAGCTGTGTCTCAAGATAGAGCCACCAAACAAATGCCATCCCCCAACCTTTCATTTTATTTTAGGTTTGCTACTTGGAAGTAGATTTCTCTCAGTTACAATAATAAAAACACTAACTTAAAAGTGTAGGAAACAACTGCCTCTACAGTTGCTATACAGGCCCAGTAAATCTACTGTTTCTTTAACTCAAAGTGAAGCCGTTCAGGAATCACAGTTATGACTCTTCTCTTCCTTCTGTCTAGATGTTCAGTAGAAAAGGGACTGTTATATAAAGTGCTCTGGTCACTGAAAATGTTTAGTATAAAAAAGATGGATTTTATAGAGATCTCCGCATTAGGTGAAAATAGATTCTTGGTTTCTAAGGTCTCACCTAATTCAAATATTCCATATTGCCTTTTCTTTTGCGCAGCTACCAACAGTCAAAAGAGGCTCAGAACAATATGGACACACCAAGTTTCCCTAATTCCTGTCAAGAAAGGCATATGATGAACCCAAATCCAAGTCCCAGTTTACAAGCTAGTTCTACTCAAGTTTCTAGTACCTGTAGTCAGATTGAAAAAAGAGAACAGAAGTGGATATGTTCCCCCAAAGGACTGATCAAAGATAATAAGAATAAATAACAAATAATTTTCAATATCCAGATATTAACTTCCAGGCTACTGGTCAAGAAACTCCCAAAAATAGGCTGGGCACAGTGGCTCATGCCTGCAATGCCAGCACTTTGGGAGGCTGAGGTAAGAGGATTGCTTGAGCTCACGAGTTCGAGACAAGCCTCGCCAACACCGTGAGACCCTGTCTCTACAAAAAACTTAACAATTAGCTGGGTGTGGTGGCATTTACTTGTAGTTCCAGCTACTCAGGAGGCTGAGACAGAAGGATCACTTGAGCCCAGGAAACTACTGCACTCCAGCCTGGGTGACAATACAAGACCCTGTTTCAAAAAGGAAAAAAAAAAAAGGCAAGAAAGAAAAGAAATACCCAAAAGAAAGACAAAACTAAAAGAGAAACCAAATCATAAAGGGCTTTTACAAAATTACTTCAGCACATACTAACAAAATGGTTTAATTATACTTATATTTTTTAATCTTGGCATTTTTATTCAAATCACCATATGAAAAAGTCCTATTCCTTATAAATTACCCGCAGCTTTACCTTGCTTCTTGTCTTCACTTTTGATTTGCTCTTCTGTTTTCTTTTCAATTTCTTCTTATTTAAAATTTTCTTATTCCTAAATATTAAAAGAAAAATGGGAAAAAAATATGAATGTTCATATTAGGACATACGAAGCTATCAAAAATGGGTATTTCCAAAATAGGCATTTGGATCTTTTTCTTGCAAACTTTCTTTATGTGAAATAATATACTTTACATACACATATAAGATACTAACATATAAAGTAGCTATTGAGAAGATAACACGGGGCAGCTAAGCAATATACAATATATATTAAATGATGACAAAAATTTGAATTCTGCAAAAACATATATAAACTTAAAACATTAAAAAGGCATCAAATGAAGTATTTTATACTTTATCCATAGTGGGATGTTTACAAATATCAGTGATGTTTCCAAGAAAAAAAATCTGCTCTTTTTGGTAGTGAGGGCTACAGTGCAAAGGGACTTAAGAGCCACTTTTTACTAAACTACTATAGGAAAATCCCCAACTCATATACTTTATGCCTCCAGCAGCCAGTCTGGATACATTCATTATCTCACAGTCCTAAGACCAAATTATTCTTTAAGCAAAAGGAAGCCCCTGAATAACTTTGAGAAACAGAAAAAATATACATGATAAAGAATAAAAATTATGGTGCAAGAAACAAGAAGCAGGGAAAATACTTTATTTTCATTCCACTGAATATGTTTTATGTTCACCATGCTGAGACGCAAAATAGTAAAGACACAAAATGAAAAAGACAGTTCTTGCCCTCAAGGAGCTCAGAGACATGAATGGAAAGCACAGTTTAGTGATCTAACAAGAGGATACTACTGCTGTAATAACGAAAAAAGGATGAAGGAGGAGGGGGAGGGAAAAAAAGAGGGAATTGGGGGGAGAGCGAAGGGGAGGAGGTTGTTCCAGATGCTGAAGGGGTCAAGTCCTTAAGATCTGGTAACTAATTTAGTGACAGCAGTGACAAAAGAGAAAAGTTTTAAGCCTAGGTCACCTGGAGGTAGACAATGCCATTCATAAAAATAGAGAAGTCAGAAGGAAGAGTTAGTCTGCTGGAAAAAAAGTAATGGGTTTGATTTTGAAGATGTTTAACTTCAAAATACCAAAATGTCAACAAATAGACAAGAGTAACAAGCAGTGAAAATGTTATCCTTGACATTTCCTTCAGTTTCACTCTTGAAATCAAAATAATCACAAAATCTGGTCAATTATATCCCATAAAGAGTTCTTGAATCTGTCCACACCGTCTTTACCGCTGCAATGCTAATAAGCTAGGTTACCACCACCTCTTACCTGGACCACTGCAAAAGCTTAACTCATTTCTGCACAGCCATACCCTTCAATCCATTCTTCACATAGGAACCTAACTCAACTTTTAAAGACACAAACCTGAGTGGATAATTCCCCAGCTTAAAAATCAGTATCTTCTCAATTCTCTTAAGATAAAGTCCAAAAGCACTGACATCGTTTAAAAGATCCTCTTCCAATAACTGACCTCCATCGACCTCTCCTGCCTCATTTTGCATTCTTTTCCACCTGATTCATCATACTCCAGCAAGAAGGATATTCTTTTCAGTTGTCTGAACCTGTTAAGCTTCATCACAACTTTCACAAAGGTCTTCCCTCTTCCTGAAATTCTCTACCACGTCTTCTCCTGTTAACCACTACTTATCTTCGAGGTCTCAGCCTAAGTGTCACTTAAGTCTAACTCCCCACACTGGATGAGTTTCCCTAATATACACTCTCATTCATCGTATATTTATGTTTCATTGTACAGCCAATAACTGTAATTATGTATGGAACTGTTTAATGTATTGCTTCCTTGCCAAGCTATAAGCTCCAATAGTGCAGGGGCCCTGTCTTTCTTGTTCACTACTCGAGCCTCTGTCCAGAAAAGTTCCTAGGATATAGTACTCAAGTATTTTAAGAGAAAGAGAAAGTATAAGAGAAAGAGTAAGGAAGGGGAGAAATGAGGAAGTTGAGAGCTACAGCTACATGCCTTACTCAGAGATTAAAATAAGGTATCTACATCTATGGTATCGATACATGAGTGCATTTAAAGCATATCTAGCCAGAAAGGCCCACTAAGGAGTTATCTTTGGGATTATTTGCACAGACTTTAGCACAAAGGAGGTCATGGAAACTATGTATGTGGATGAGATTTCCACAAGATAGTATGCCATAAAAGTAAAGAGAAAGAGAAAGATTAACAGTGCCAAATGCTAAACATAAATACATATACCTGCTTATAGAATCTACTCAACTACTAGCATTGTGAGGGCATGACGAATGTCTATTTCAACTATGTACTTTCAGCACCTGCATCAATGTGAAACATCATGGATGGTCAATAAATATCAGATGAACAAATAAATAAATAAAACACAATAAGTATTCTTCTTACTATTTAGGAAACCAACTTTCCTTTATATTAAAGATTACCTGAGTGAAATCAGGTATTTGAGCAACAGGAATATGTAACTACTAAGAGGTTAGCCCCTTCTATATAACTTATAAAAGCATCAAAATTTATTCTAAACCAATTTTCAGAGAAGTAGAATATATAAATCCAAATTCAGATAGATTTCCTAAAGACTAGTTATAACTGACTTAAATTTTCCCAATTAGAGACCAATGTTTGTGTCTGTTATATCTAATAGAACTTCTTTAAAGTTCAAATGACTTTACGTACATTTCTAAAATACTACTTTCTATGCATGATGGCATTTAGTTGGTTGTGACAATTCTAATGAATCTGAACCCATCAATTCTTAAGTATAGACCATCCAAGAACTAGCTATTCCCAAATTAATTATAAATTACTTCTGTGATTTTTTGTTGTTGTTGATTTGGTTTGCAGAGGTAGAGGTAGAGGTTTTCTAAAAGAGCCAGTAATAAGTTGAAAATTATATAAACAAAATTTGTATTCAACATTGGAAAATTTAAAAATGCCATTTGCTAGTAATATAACACACCATTATATCTCTATATTTGAGAACTAAGCTTAAACCTTTCACGATATCTGAGGATGAGAATATAAAAGAGAAACTCTAAAAACCAGTCTTACACATTAACAATTTACCTTGGAATTTCTGATGATTTAGGGCTTTATATTTTAAATCAATCGAAGCTTAATGAAGAATGTCTGGAATTGGTCCTGTAAGACTTTTAGTCTTCTCACAAAAATAACTTCATATCCATGAGATTTGAAAGAATTGTGGTTGACAATAAAAGGGAAAGGCTATTAACATGCCTTAAATATTTATCTTAAAATATTTACTTTAAAAATTCCAAAAATATTTTCTTAAGAGCTACGTTGTTTAAGAAAAACCAAATACTTCTGCAATATAAGGACAAATCAATTTTGCAAATTGTTCAGTGATATAGATCAATAGTTTCTCTATCAGCTTATTACTGAGTATACTTTATACCAAAAATGTAGTCATAATTTTAAAACCTCTTTCACTCAAATCTGCTTCATCTGCAAAATAAAGAGATAAAGGAGACTGAGGTTCCTTCTAAATCCTCTAAAATGCTAAGATTTTAATAAATCCAAATTTACAGAACTTCTGGAATAAAATGGTTTCAATCTTTCGCTTAATTTCTCTTAGTAATAAGAAATAAAAAATTCCTGAGCCTGTGATCTAAAGCAGGAATAGGGAAATTTTTTCTGCAAAGGGCCACACAGCAAATATTTTACACTTTGTGAGTCACAAGATCTCTGTTGCAACTACTCAATGGTTACAGCACGAAAGCAGCCATTGGCAGCACATAAAGAGAGGAGTGTGCATATATTACAACAAAACTTCCAAATTTCACATAATACTCACAAAACATTCTCTTCCTTTTTTATTTTCTTTTCAACCTTTTAAAAATGTAAAAACCATTTTTAGCTCACAGGCTACATAAAAACAAGAATTGGGTCTCATTGGTCTGTGGGTCTTTGTTTGCTCACCCCAGATCTGGGGCATATTTTGATAAACAGGTCCATATCAGAAAGGAAAAAAATGCTTTATAGCTATGAGTATGCAACACAGATAAAACTATTCAAAACATCACTATGCTTATAAAAATAAGCACTCCTAAAATTATCTGCCTTTTCTTTTTATAAAGATAAACTTCTGACTTCCACTTCCCTAAAGTAAGTGATTAGATAGGAGGCAGGCCAATGCGCCTGCTTCAAAGACAAGACTAACCAACATGAGAAAGCTGTGGAAGCAATGAGGACTAAAAGAACGAAAAATCCAGAGGTGGAATAGCACTTCCAAGGCAGCTGAGACCACTGGCTTATTCTTCCATGGGGATAATTGCAGAGTTTGGGCATGAGTAAGAACTGAGCTTGGCTTAAGCAGAGGAACTCTAATAAAGGAAACAAGAGACTAGTAGTGCTTTAGATGTCCACGTGGGCTGAAATGACAGACTAGAATCTAGAAAAGCTCCAGATACATAGACAGCTTTCCCAGTGGTGTATCTCCTCAGAAATGGAACTGGAACACTGAAGGATGATAGAGAGGCTGGGTCAAGGCTGAGCGCGGTGGCTCACGCCTGTAATCCCAGCACTTTGGGAAGCTGAGGCGGGCAGATTACTTGAGGTCAGGAGTTCAAGACCAGCTTGGCCAACATGGTGAAACCCCGTCTCTACCAAAAATGCAAAAAATTAGCTGGGTGTGGTGGTGTGTGTCTGTAATCCCAGCAACTTGGGAGGCTGAGGCAGGAGAACCACTTGAACCTGGAAGGCAGAGGTTGCGGTGAGCCAAGAGCCAAGATCGTGCCACTGCACTGCAGCCTGGGCTACAGAGCAAGGCTCCATCTCAGAAAAAAAAAAAAAAAAAAAGACAGGCTGAGTCAAAAGGGAAGAGAAAACTTCTGTAAGAAGACAGAATCCTAGCAGAGGGAGGGAGCAGTCTATGTGGTCCTAGTAGAGGGAGGGAGCTCACTGGATTGAGATAATCAAACTCCTCATTCTATCTGTCTGACACAGCAAAGAGCAAACCTCTCTAGGAGAAAACACATCATCTGAAAGAAAATCATGTTCATTCATACACAGTGTTAGTCTAGTTTGGAGACACTAAGTAAACACATTAAGAGACATCAAAGGAAGCAAAATATGTGGCAGACACATAATCAAGAGAAAACCAGAAAATTAGTCAGACTCACAGAAAACCCAGATATTAACGTTAGGAGGCAAGTACCTGAGATGCAGAGATTAACAATATGTGTAAAATAATGCAATTGGCAATTTTCAACATAATTTATAAAAAAAGAACCAAGTGGACATTCTGAAACTGAAAAATAAACATCTGAAATTAAGAACTTCTCATACGATTTTAAAAGCAGAGTAAGTTACAGAAAAACAGGTTTCACAGACTTGCAAACAGGCAAAAAATAAATAAATAAATAAATACATAAATAAATAACAGAATTCAATCACAGAAACAAAAATGGGATGAACAAAACAGAGAATGAGACATGTGGGACAAAGTCAAATGGTCTCATATTCACATAATTGGAATCCCAGAAAGAGAGAAAAAAGAATGGAACAAAAGCAATATATGACAAGATAATTACTGACAATTTCCCAAAAGTGAAGAAAGAAATCAACTGAGAGATTCAAGAAACTCAGGGAACTTTAATCAGGAAAATGCAAAGAAAAGCATACCTAGGCACAGCATGGTCATATCGCTAAAAGCAAAGCATAAAGAGAAAACCTTTAAAGCAGCCAGAGAAGAGATACACTTAAAGGAACAATAAAATTGGTAGTTTTCAACAGAAAAGTGCTGGGGGGTGGGGAGAGGGAGGTGGTAGACTGGAGGGATGGGGGTTAGAGGTGGGGGAAAGTAACCTGGAATCATATAACCTTTAAGAATGTATCTTTTAAGAATGAAGACAAAAATAAAGATGTTTTTAGATCCATGAAAGCTGACATAATTCACATACAGGATTCTAAAAGTATCCTTTAAGAAGGAAGACAAAAATAAAGATGTTTTTAGATCCATGAAAGCTGACATAATTCACTGTCAAGAGACCAATATTACAAGAAATACTGAAGGAAAGTCTTCCTTTAATAACTGTAATATCATAATTTTAAATGAAAGGATACATGCTAAAAGGACAGAAAAAGATGTATCTCAAGCACACTCTCCAGTGTCCCAAAAAAAGTTGGAGTGGCTATTTTAATATTTGATAAAGTAATTTTTAAGGCAACAGTATTAAAACAAATGAAAAGAGCATTTCTAAATGGCAAAAGGGTCAAATCATTAGGAAATCATAACACTCCTAAATTTGAATGCATCCAGTAACACAGCTTCAAAATATATAAAGCAAAATTGACAGAAGTAAAATGGGAAAATACAAATCCAAAATTGAAAGAGTAGATTCTAACATACCTCTCTGTAATTGATAGAACAAGTAGAGACCAAAACAGCACTGACAAAGAAAAACTTGAAAACATGATTAATCGGCCAGGCGTGGTGGCTCACGCCTGTAATCCCAGCACTTTGGGAGGCCAAGGCAGGTGGATCACGAAGTCAGGTGTTCGAGACCAGCCTGACCAACATGATGAAATACCATCTCTACTAAAAATACAAAAATTAGCCGGGCATGGTGGCACGCACCTGTAATCCCAGCTACTCAGGAGGCTGAGGCAGGAGAATCGCTTGAACCCGGGGAGGTGGTGGTTGCAGTGCGCCGAGATCACACCACTGTCCTCCAGCCTGGGCAACAGAGCGAGACTCCGTCTCAAAACAAACAAACAAACAAACAAACCATATTTAATCAACCTGACCTAATTGGCATACATACAGAAACATATCCAACAACAGTAGAATGCATATTCTTTTCAAGTGCATATAGAACATCTACCAAAATAGATAATAGGCTGGACCACAGACGAAGTCTAAACAAATTTCCAAGGACTGAACGATAAGGTTAATTCTCTGGTCATGGAAAAATTAAACCAGAAATTAAAAAAAAAAAAAAAAAAAAAAAAAAACTAAGAAATTCCCAAATGTTTGGCAATCAAAAAAACAAGACTTCTAAATAAACCATGGGTCAAAGAACTAGTCACAATGGAAATCAGAAAATATTTTCCATAAAATGAAAATGAAATATGACATAACAAAATTGGTAGAATGCTGCTAACGCAGTACTTCCACAAAATGCATCGCCTTTTGCATACACATAAATGCATATATTGAAAAAAAAAACACTGAAAGTAAATTATCTAGACTTACAACTCAAGAAGCTAGAAAGAAAACCACAAATTAAATGCAAACTATGTAGTAGAAAGGAAATAAAAATAAGAGTAGATACCAATGAAATGGAAGGCAGACATTCAATAGAGATTATCAAGGAGCCAAAAACTGGTTCTCTGAAAAGATTAGCATACATAACAAAAAGACAAAAAATAAATGCTATTGAAGATGTGGAGAAAGTAGAACTCATACACTGTTTATGGGAATGTAAATTAGTACAACCATTGTGGAAAATAGAATGGAGGCTCCTGAAAAAACTAAAAACAGAACTACCATATGATCCAGCAATTCCACTACTGGGTGTATATACAAAGGAAAAAAGTCCGTATGTTGAAAAGATTCAGAACTCCCATGTTCACTGCTACACTATTCACAATAGCCAAGATGTGGAATTAACCTATGTTTCCATGAGCAGATGAATGGATAAAGAAAATGTGATATATATACACAATGAAATACCATTTAGTGATTAAAAAAGAGTAAAATTCTGTCATTTGCAGCAACGTGGATGAGCTTGGAGGACATTATCTTAAGTTAAAGAAGCCAGGCAAAGAAAGATGAATATGGCATGTTTTTACTCACATGTGGAAGCTAAAAAAGTTGATCTCATCAAAGTAGGGAGTAGAAGAGTTGTTGAAGAGTAGCCAGAGGTTGGCTAATAGATGCAAAATCAGAGCTAGAAAGTAGGAGTAAGTTTGAGTGTTATATAGCACCACAGGGTGACTATCATAAACAACAATGTATTATACAACTTCAAACAGCTAGAAGAGAGGATTTTGAATGGTCTCATGACAAAGAAATGATAAAATGATAAATGTCTGAAGTGATAATATGCTAATTATCCCGATTCGATCATTACACATCGTAAACATGTATCAAAATATCATATTATACCCCATGTACATGTACGATTATTTGTGAATTAAATATATAGCAGATATTTTAAAATAAAATGAAATAAATATAATAAACCTAGAGCAAAAATGGTCAGGAAAAAAGTAAAAGCACAAATTACCAATACGAGAAATAAGAAAGGAGACATCACTACAGATGCTGCCCATAAATTTGACAAATAAAATGGATAAATTCCTTGAAAAAATGTAACTTCTCAACATTAAACAAGGGAAAAAAAATGTAATATCTGAATAGTCTTCTATATATTGAAAAAAAACTGGATCCCTAATCAAAACCTACCCACAAAGAAAACTCTAGACTCAGATGGCTTTGTTGGTGAATTCTTCCAAATACTTTAAAAATTCACTGGTAGTTCTTTCAAACATTATCAATGTTAGACTCTTTTAGACAACATAAAAAGAAGAAACATTTCCCAACTCATAAGACAAGCATAACTCTGATATCAAAATTTGAAGAGAACATTTCAAAATACAAAAATTTCGGACCAATATCTCCTATGAACATAGAAGCAAAAATACTGCACAGCCAAAAAGTAGAAATAACGCAAATGCTCACCAACTAATGAATGTATAAAGTGTAGCACTTCCATATAAGAGAATGTTGTTTACCCATAAAAAAAGAATGAAGTACTGACTCATGCTACAACATGGATGAACCTTGAAAACATTATGCTAAGTGAAAGAAACAATGGCAACAAAAGGTCATAAATTGTATAATTCCATTTATATGTAATGTCTAGTTAGGCAAATTCATAAAAACAGGAAGTAGTAGTTGCCAGAAACTGATAGAAAGGAGAATAGAAACTGACTGCTAATAGCTTTGGGATTTACGGAGTGACAAAAATGTTTAGTTGTATGACTTTGTGAATATACTGGAAACCAATAAGCTGTATACTTTAAAAGGGTGAATTTATGGTATGTGAATTACCCCTTTTATTTTTAAAAAAAGAGAGAGCCATTTACCTATGAATAATTTTGTCTAACAACATGTGGAAAGAATACATAATCAACATAATTCAATATAATAACAGAACAAAAGAAACAAAACATATGATCACTTCAATAGAAACAGAAAAAGTATTTTTAAAACTCAACAACCACTAGTCATGAAACTCCTTGGTGAACCAGGAACAGATTTTACTTAATCTAATACAGATTATCTACAAAAAACCTACTTTTAACAGTGTATTCAACTATACTGAATATTGAAAAATTAAGTATTTCCACTTAAGCATAGGAGGAAAATGCAAGGATTTGTACTATCACCACTTCTGTTAACACAATACTGAAGGTAAGTGATGCAAATGAAATAAAAGTCATAATGGTTAAAAATTAAAAGTAAAGCATTTTTTATTTGTAATTATATTTATAAAAAATACAAAATAATCCACAAATAAAGAATTAACAAGTGAATTATCAAGGTCACTGGATACAAGACCAACTTTTAAAAATCAATCTATGAAGCACCTTATGTAAACTGAAACTTTTCCATAGAAGCCAGACTCATTCTGTGTAATTAACATAATGATACTCCTATCATGTTCAAGCATCAATGAACAAATTAGGGAGGAACAGTTATCTCATTACTAAGTAGAAAACTTTTATTTACTTAACCTAGCCGGCTAATTAGTAATAAGAAAGAGATTTTAACAGTTCAACTTGATTTAGGGGAGAGATGAAAACAGATTTCTTATATATAGCTTCAGTCTCTTCATATTATTTGGAAGTCTTCACATGGGGGGAGGACTATAAATAAAGCTACCTTGGCAATGGGCAGAGCAGCAGAAGGAAAAAGAAAAGAGGGTAGGGAAATATGGAAGGGAGCATGAGTGACAGGAGAAGTCTCTGAAAAGCTGTGGCTATAGACACTGCCTCATGCATACTTGTACTCTAAGTAAACATAGCCTATGTAGGCCAGGGACACTCAAGCCTTGAAGCAATTGTAAAACTGTAACACTTTCTAATGATATCATAAATACAATCTATTCATCCCAGGGCTCAGAGAACTACAAGAGGAATGAGAGCAAGCAAATAACTAAGAACACAGAGATACAAGGCACCCTGAGTGAGAACAGCAGAACTAGGCAACAGAAAGACAATCCAAATAGACTTCAGATGGTGGGATTTTTGGAAAGATTGTAACAAGAATATGTGTATCGAATTTAAAGAAATAAAAGACTATCACTGAAATATCTGCAGGGAATGGGGAACAACCAAGCACATTTGAAAAAAAAATCAAACTAGACATGAAAAACAACTGACACTACAGACTCCAGAGGTGGGTTTAAGTGTACAGGACACAGCTGAATAGAAAATTTAAGATCTAGAAAACAGATCAGAAAAAAAATCTGGAATTCTTCACAGAAAGATAAAAAGGCTAAAAATATATCCCTGAGACCTTTTCAAATCTGAAACTTCCTCCTTCCCCCATCCCAAAAGAGACAGCCCTTACTCTATCCAAGTATGCACTTCTCATACACCAGATCCCATTTCATTAACCATCCTTGAGATTTTGCTCAACCATACATCCCTCTCTTTGTTTATCCTTTATGCTTTTTTTCTGTGGTTTCTAACCTTAGAGGCCTACTGTCATTCTCTAATTCAAAAGGGAAAAAAAGTTTAAGTAATCCTCTATCTCTCTTCATCACTAAATTTCTTGAAGAAAAAAATGGTCCTGGCCTGGGCAACATAGCAAGACCCCATCTCTATTAAAAAAAAAAAAATAGCCAGGCACGGTGGCATGTGCCTGTAGTCCTAGCTACTCAGATGGCTGATGTGGGAAGATCGCTTTGGTCCAGGAGTTAGAGGCTGCACTGAGCTATGGTCATGCCACTGCACTCCAGCCTGGATGACAAAGTGAGACCCTGTCTCAAAAAAAAAAAAAAAAAATCTTCATTGTATTGAACTTTAACACCTTACTATCAAACTCATGCAAGTCTATAAGACTTCTCAATACCACAAACTTTCTAGTAGCCAATTCAACTGCCCATCTTCAGTCTTGATCCTTCACATTCTCCTACATGCGATAACTACCAAACAGTGCCTACTTCTTTACATCCCTGCCCCGTCCCACCAGCTTCTAGAACCTCTACTTTAGTGTTCCTTCTACCTCTGATGGTGGTTCCTTCTCAGTCTTCTTTACTGGCTCCTTTTTCTTCCTTTTCCTGTCCCTTAAGTCTTTACTATATATATATCACTTCTAATATGAGCTATCTGCTCATGTTCTATATTCACTTCTATACTGGTTAGTTACAAACCTTGTTCAATAAGCTATAACAACCCTAAACAGTAATAGCTATTGGAGTTACTGAACATCATTAGACTGCTGGTCTAGAGCCAGTTAAGCTCTCTATCAAGGTACATCTACCATAAAAATCTAGAACCTTTCCAGCTACTTCAAAATCCCTCCCCTACCCATCAACTCAGAGCAGAGAATCTAACCATCTATTTAACCGATAAAATAGAGACACCATTACAAATGTACTCCCTTTACTTTTCTTCCACCCACCTTGAAATGATCTCTAACCCAGGGCCTTACTCTATTAATTATTCCCATTCTCTCTCTCTTTTTTACTATCCCTGCCCTTTTCCTTCAGCCTGCTATGTCAAGATAGGTTAAGAGTACAGAATTTAGAAACAAATGACTTGGGTTCAAATACAGGCTCTGTCATTTACCAGCACTGTGATCTTGGCATTACTTTAACCTCTCTGTGCCTCAGTTCTCTCATCCATACAATAGGGTGAAAACAGTACCTCTCCCATTGGATGATGACACACTTAGAATTATGCCTGGTATTTAGTAAGTGCTCAACACATTTTTATTATTCCCATGCCAAATTCAAATGTCTACCTTGGTTTGGGTTTCCCCAGAAGCAGACCTCAATTCAAGAATTCAAGTGCAGTAGTTATTTTGCAAGGTGATCCCAGGAAAAACACCAGTAGGGAAAACAAAAGTAAAACAGGGAAAAGAAGGAAGTCAAGAAAGGACATATTATGAAGGCAGTTACCCTGATGGGGAACTAGGGCCTGAACCAGTGGAGAACTCTGGTAGACAGCAGAAAACATGGCTCAGTTATCCTAAACGCAGGTGAGACAAAGGTATTTATCTACCAACTCCCCATCCATCACTGGCGGAAAGTTTTTCTGAAGGCATTAACTCTCTGGCGCGTGTGAGTTGCCCTGCACACAGGCCAAGTGTGTTTCTTTTCAGGCAGAAGACAATATGCAAATGGATGCCAAAGGGATATGGCTAGGACACTAAGAACATCTGCTACAGGTATCTAATCCAAAAGATAAATTAATTATTTGTCTCCTTCCTTAAGCTACTGCTTTCCTTCTTTCCTTTTAAACATTATTAAACACTATTTCTAAATAACTCCCATGTCAAGCCTCACTTTCCCACTGAAATGTGACTTCTCCCTGCCTCCTGAAAAAAGGAGGTGAAGTGAGTGGGTGTTGGCTCATTATAATTTCTTATTGCCAACCTCAAGAACCTACCTCAGACTTCAGTTTCACTGGCCTAAAGGAAAAGAGGCAGTTTGTGAGTGACAGTACATTCACGAGGAGATTTTGAATATACCGAACATAATGTATCTGAACAGGACTGAGAGAATCCTAGCAGTAGACTTTTCAAAATACAGGCTAGAGCTTAAGAAAAGAGGTTTTACCTAAAAACCACAGACCAGGAAGTCAAATGCATATCTGAAATCATAAGCCTGAGATAACCAAAGAAGAAAATTCAGAGAGAAGAATCCCAAGAATGGACTCTTGAGAAACTAGTTCTTCCTCCCTTTCTATCTAGATGAAAGTCATTATTATATTTGCACTTGAGATCTAGTCACCTGCTAAATATATCATTAAATCCACTTTATTCCATCTATTCCCATTGTCTTTTCTCGGCATTTATTTTCACTTGTCAGAATTACTGCAACTGCCTCTTTAAAGGTAGCCCTGCTTTGCAGATCTGCTCCTTTTCATTCATCTTCTATGACACTACTAGAGATTATCTTTATAAATTGAAAGTTTAACTCTACCATTACATTGCTTAAAAACCTATGATTGGCCGGGCGCAGTGGCTCACACGTGTAATCTCAGTACTTTGGGAGGTCGAGGCGGGCAAATTACGAGGTCAAGAGATGAAGACCATCCTGGCCAAGATGGTGAAATCCCATCTCTACTAAAAATACAAAAATTAGCTGGGCATGGTGGCGGGTGCCTGTAGTCCCAGCTATGCAGAAGGCTGAGGCAGAAGAATCTCTTGAACTCAGGAGGCGGAGGTTGCAGTAAGCCAAGATCGCCCCACTGCACTCCACCCTGGCAGCAGAGTAGACTCCGTCGCAAAAAAAAAGAAAACAAACAAAAAATACCCTATGATTGTTCCATGCTATTTTCAAATAAAGCAATACATGGAACATAATAACACAGTCCTAACATATCTTTCTAGTCATATCTCCTACCTCCTTATTTTTATCCATCCCGCTCCCTACATTGTAGTTATTTCCAACATTTCTGTTTTGCACTTCTTTGATTCTCTGAATTCACAATGTAGCTCCAGCAACAATTACCACCTACTCAGGGGTCAGCAAACTATATTCTACGTGCCAAAACCAGCTTCCTGTCTATCTTTGTAAATAAAGTTATATCGGAACACAGCCATTCTTATCCATTTATATATATTGTCTGTGGTTGCTTTCAAACTAAAGAACAGAGCTGCATAGTTGCAACAGAGACTCTATGGCCCATAAAGTCTAAGTTATTTACTATCTGGTCATATAAATATGTCATATATATGACTGTAGACACATATATCAAACAGTATCTCATATATATAATTGGATTCCCAGAAGGAAATAAGAAATTGAGTCTGAAATAATATTTGAGGAAATAAAGGCCAAAATTTGCAAGTTAAATAAAAATTAACATCACACAGATCTAACAAACCGAATGGATACCAAGCAGGATACACACACACAGAGACACAGACACAGACACACACACACACACACACACACACACACACACACACACACCATATTTAGATACAATACAGTCAAGCTGCTAAAAATCAATAAAAGGGAAAATCTTTTTTAAAAGCCAGATAAGAGAGCTCTGGTTCCAGTACATTGGCATAAACCCCAAAACAGCCTATTTTCCCCACTGTTTACAACTACTTTGGGCAAAATTTTTAAAAAGACAAAAAAAGTACTTCAGGACTCTGAAAAACAAATAAAAGCAAATTCTGGAGGGGAGTCAAAACTTGGAAAAGTGATTCACAGAAGAGTAAATTTCCCAGTTTGGTTGTTTTTCTCCTTTCACTAACAGCTTTGCCTGAAGGCCAGGAAGAGATCACTGCATTACAGGGCTACAACCCAGAAGTGAAAATTCCAAGTTAAAACTCTTTCTGGCCAGAGGAACTGAGAAAAGAAACTGATATGATGGAAAATGTGCAGGAAGTCCTAAAAAAGAGAAAGACACAGAAAGGGATCCCCTAAACAACAAAAACACAACATCCTCCAGAGAATTATAATAAACCCCAGAGTTTACAAAATATAACATTAACCATGTCCAAGATACAATCCCAAATTCTCACAATGCAAAACACAAGAAAAATGTGAACAACTTCAAGGGAAGAGACAATCAAAAGATGCCAACCCTAAGACGATGCACATGTTGTAATTACCCAACAATGACTGGAAAGCAACCACTATAAATATGCTACATCGAGGAAGGACAAGGAAAACTGAATGGAATGGAAAGAGGTTCTCGGCAAGGAAAGAGAAGTTGTTATTATTATTATTTTTTTAAAAAGAACCATAAATGTTAAAAGTGAAATAAACAATACATAAAAAGTTCACTGGTTGGGCTCAATAAGAAAATGGAGATAAGAGAAAAGAGTCTGTGAACCTGAACGTGCATCAATAAAAATAACCTAATCTGAAAAACAGAGAAAAAAAATTGATAGGAGACTGAACAGTTTGAGGCCTGTGAAACAATCTCAAAAGTTTTATCACAATTGCCACTAGAATTTTGTAAGGTCAGAAGAAAGACACAATGGTAGAAAACATTCTAAACTTAGTGAAAGCCAAAAATTTACTGATTTGAAAAGCTCAGTACTCTCCAAAGAGGATAAACTTAAAGAAAATGACTAGACACACATCAAATTAAGCTGCTGGAAACCAAAAACAAAGAAAAAATTTTTGAAAGCAGCTAGAAAACAATTACACACCACATAGAGCAGAATAAGGTTTACATTACAAAGATTTTTCACCAGAAATCAGAGAAGTGAAAAGACAGCTAAATGGCATCATCAAGGTGCTCAAGGAAGCAAGCATCTACTCAGAATTATATATCCGCCTAAAATATCCTTTAGGAATGAAAGTAAAATAAATACATTCTCAAAGAAAAACAAAGAGAATGTATTCCCAGCAGACTGATCTGCTAGAAAAGCTAAGGTCAACATTAGGCTGAAAGGAAATGCTGCATCTTCAGGAATGAAGAAAGAGCAATAGAAACAATAAATATATAGGAAAACACAAAATACTAGATTTTTCCTTTAAGTTCTATAAAGTATACGTGACTGTCAACAACGAAAACTATAATATTGTTTGGTGATGTTTGCCAAGTATAGTATGCATGACAACTATAACATAAAGGTCTCTGGGGGAGGGGAGAATAAAAGGATCTGTATGGTTGCAAGGTTGCTGTGTTTTAAGTGAATTAGTATAATAATAACCCTAAGTAGCCTGTAAAAAGTTAGGTATGCATACTGTAATCCCTAGGGCATAAAAAAAGTAAATACAAAGAGATATCGCTGAAAAGACCAATAGAGCAACTAAAATGAAATACTAAAAAATAATCCCAAAGAAGGCAGAAAAGGAGGAAGAAAGGAACAAAAAAAGAGAAACAGAAGACAATAAAGTGGCAGACCTATCACTGTTGCTATGGTAAATATGTCAATAATTAATCATATTAAATATTAATGATCTAAACACTCCAATTGAAAGGCAAAGATTGACACTGGATTTCTTTTTTTAAGGGCAAGGTTCTATACTAGTTGCCTAAGAGGAGAAACTTTAAATATAAAAACATAAACATCCAAACAACACTTATCATCCAACTTTAACTGACATTTATAGAACTTCATGTCCAAAGATGACCGAACACATTCTTTTCAAGTGTGTATAATAGAATCACCAAGACAGAACATATCCTGGGCAATAAAACAAATCTGAATAAATGTTAAAGATCAAAATCATACAAGGTTGATATTAGAAAGTAATAACAATAATATATTAATATGTAAGAAAACACCGTATCTGAAAGTTGTAATAACTTTAAACAATAAATTGGAAGATAATTTGAACTAAATGACAAATATATAGCAGTCAAAATTTGTGGGATGTAACTAAAGCACAGCCCAGATAAAAATTCATGGCTTTAAATACTTATATTGGAAGAAAAATTTAAAATCAATGGCCTAGGATTCCACCTTAAGAAATTAGAAGAAACAGCAAAGTAAACTTAAAGAAAGTAGAAAGAAATAAATTACAATGATGATGGAAAAGCCAATGAAATAGAAAACAGATCAATAATAGAGAAAATTAAGAAAGCCAAAAGTTGGTTCTTTGGACCACATACAAAGAAATGAATCTAGAAACAAACCTTACACCCTTCACAAAAATTAACTCAAAATGGAAAACGGACTTTATATGTAAAATGCAAAACTATAAAACTCTTAGAAAATAACACAGGAGAAAATCTAGGTGACTTTTTAGATAAAACACCAAGGTACAATCCATTAAAGAAATAATTAATAAGCTGAATACTAAAATTAAAAACCTCTGCTCTGCAAAAGACAATGCCAAGAGAATGAGAAGGCAAGGCACAGATTGGAAGAAAATGTTTGCAAAAGACACATCTGATAAAGGACTGTTATCCAAAATACCAAGAACTTTTTTCCCTGTCTCCTCAGTTATACCCTCACAGAATACCAAGAACTCTCAAAACTCTTAACAATAAGAAAACAAACAACTCAATTA
Source organism: Hylobates moloch (assembly GCF_009828535.3). Taxonomy (NCBI): domain Eukaryota; kingdom Metazoa; phylum Chordata; class Mammalia; order Primates; family Hylobatidae; genus Hylobates; species Hylobates moloch. The sequence goes on from NW_026652279.1 coordinate 138,481,852, forward strand.
AAGATGGGGCAAAGACCTTAACAGACACCTCACCGAACAAGATATATAGATGGCAAATAAGCATATGAAAAGATGTTCCACATCTTTTCATGTCATCAGAGAAACGAAAAAAAAAAACGAGATTCTACGACACACCTATCAGAATGGCCAAAATCCAGAACATAGAGAACATCAAATGTTGACGAGGCTTTAATGCAACAGGAACTCTCATTTATTGCTGGTGGAAATGAAAAATGAAACAGCCACTTTGTAAGACAGTTTGGTGATTTCCTGCAAAAACTAAACCTACTCCTAGCACGTGATCCCACAATCATTCTTTTTGGTATTAACCCAAAGGAGCTGAAAACATGTCCATTAGATTTAACCATTCCCCAATGTATATGTACTTCAAAATATCATGCTGTACATTATAAAAACATACAATGTCATTTGTCAATTTCTAAAAAAGAAAATTTATGTCCACACAAAAACCTGCACACAGATGTTTATAGCAGCTTTATCCATAATTGCCAAACTTGGAAGCAACCCAATTGTCCTCCAAATTCACCAAATTGTAGGTGAACAGACAAATTGTGGTACATCTAGATGGTGGATTATTCAGTGGTAAGAAATGAGCTATCAAGTCGCATACACAAAAAAAGAATGAACCTAAATGCACATTACTAAGTGAAGGAAACCGATCCGAAAAGGCCACATACTGTATGATTTCAACTATATGACATTCTGGAAAAGGCAAAACTATGGAGACAGTAAATGATTAGCCGGGGTTGAGTGGCAGAGAAACAGGAATAGGTGGAGCACAGATGATATTGAGGGCAGTGAAAATATTCTGTATGATACTACAGTGATAAATACATGTCATTATACATTTTTCTGAACCAAAAAATGTATAACCCCAAGAGGGAACCCTAATGTAAACTCTGGACTTGAGAGTGATTATGATGTGTCAGTGGAGGTTAAACAATGGCCACAAAAATGCCACTCTGGTGGGGGATGTTGATATGGATGAGGCTATGCTTGAGTGGGGGAAAGGGATAGATGGAAAATCTCTGTACCTTCTTCTCAATTTTGCTATGAACTTAAAACTGCTCTTAAAAAAATAATTTTTTAAAAAAGGAGGGAGTTATTATCATAGATCCCATAGACCTTAAAGGATAATAAAAGAACGCTATGGATAACTTCATGCTAAAAACTTCAACAACTTAGATGAAATGAATGAATTTCTCCAAAAAAATACAAGTTACCAAAATTGACATGAATAATAACAGAAAATCTGAATAACCCTCTAACTATTAAAGAAAGTGAATTTGTCAAAAGCTTCCCCAAAATAAAATTCCAGGACCAGATGGTGCCACTGGTGAATTCTATCAAACATTCAAGAAGAAATAACAACAATCTTATGCAAACATTTTAAAAATTGGGTAGGATTGGGTAGGGTAGGATTACTTTGTAACTCACTTTATGAGACGAGGATAACTAATTCTAAAGCCTGACAGGATTAGCAAGAAAAGAAAAGAAAAAAAAACCGATTACAGACCAATATCCCTCATGAATATAAACCTGAAAATTCTTAGCATAATACCAGCAAATCAAATTCAGCAATACATTCCAAATATGATGGTTTTATCCCAGGAATGCAAAGTTAATTTAAAATTCAAAAATTCATTAATGTAATTCAATTTTCCTTTTGTTCTCTTACTACACCATCATTTTAACAGGTAGAGGAAAAGCATTTGACAAAACTCAATACACATTTATAATTAAAAACTATCAGCAAGCCGGGCGTGATGGCTTACGCCTGTAATCCCAGCACTTTCAGAGTCTGAGGCAGGTGGATTGAGGTCAGGAGTTCAAGACCAGAGTGGCCAACATGGTGAAATCTTGTCTCTACTAAAAACACAAAAATTAGTCAGGCATGGTGGCGTGTCCCTGTAATCCCAGCTACTCAGGAAGCTGAGGCAAAAGACTCGCTGGACCCTGGGAGGCAGAGGCTGCAGTGAGCCGAGATTATGCCACTGCACTCCAGCCTGGGCAACAGAGCGAGGCTCTGCCTCAAAAAACAAAAAATAAATAAAATATAAAAAATAAAAACTATCGGCAAAGTAGGAATACTAGGGAATATCTTCAAATTGATAGAGGCCATTGAAACACCTAAGCTAATATCATACTTAATGGTTAAAAAACTGTAAGATTAATTTGTAGTTGTTTTTCTCTCAGATTAAAAACAAGGAAGAATTAGGTAATTGGAATAAAGTAGGGGCTGAGGGGTAGGGAATCTAGAGATCAGAAACAAAGACAATATGATTATTTACGCAGAACATCCCAGGGAATTTACAAAACTATTAAAATTAATAAATGAGCTTAACAAGATCAGAGATACAAGGTTAACATACAAAAGCAACTGTATTGTTATATATTCATACCAAACAACTGAAAAACAGGAAAAACTAAACTAGTTACAGTAGCACTAAAAACCATAAAATGCCCCGATCAACCAGTGCATTCAGGCTGCCCCCAAGAATGATCCATCACCTAGGGCCATCACCTATTGCCAAAAGCAATGCCCATATTGGAACCAGACAAGAGTCTGTAGCCAACCAATGTTCCCAGCAGTTGTGGGGGAATTTTGAGCACATCAGTGCTGGGCAGGGGCTCTGGGTTCCACAATACAGAATTCACTATATTTCGCCTATTATACGATTAGGATTCACTTGCTTCAAATAAGACATGGAAAAAGTTCCTCCAGAATTCTGGTGAGTGTCATTTCCTGGAGAAACTTTCCAGAGGAAGGAAAGTGGGTCAAACCACAGCCCCAGCCACTACAGATGGTAAAATTGATATCAACAACTCTTCTCTACTAGCCATTCTAGATTCCTTTAATCTATGGCTAGTATTTCTGTGGTCCAGGTGGCTGACTTCATGGGGTGGTCACTGGGCCTTTCTCATGTCCATTTACCACAAACACTGGACAAGGAAGTACCAAGAGACACCTATAGATCACCTGTGTGCCAAACCTCCATGCTCCATTGTGGAACACAGCCCTACCCCCTCCACATGAACAAGCACATTAACCCTGTCCAAATGGTGACTTCTTTTCTTTTGTTTTTTGTTTGTTTGTTTGTTTGTTTGTTTGAGACGGAGTCTTGCTCTGTTGCCCAGGCTGGAGTGCAGTGGCGCAATCTTGGCTCACTGCAACCTCCACATCTCAGGTTCAAGCAGTTCTCCTGACTCTGTCTCCCAATTAGCTGGGATTACAAGCACGCGCCACCACGCGCCGGGATTACAAGAACGCACCAACACGCCCGGCTAATTGTTTTGTATTTGTAGTAGAGACAGGGTCTCACCATGTTGGCTGGGCTGGTTTCGAACTCCTGACCTCACGTGATCCACTCGCCTCGGCCTCCCAAAGTGCTGGGATTACAGGCGTGAGCCACCCTGCCCAGCCTGGTGATTTCTTTATTTAGAAAATGAGCCCCAAATCCTAGTGGCAGCTGTACTTTAAAGTATAACAGGATTCTCATAGCGCCTTCTGTTGGAAATGTTTCTCTTCTCAGAACCAGGATCTTTTAACCCCTTGCCATCAGAGCTATGGAGATGGGAAGCAGAAACTGCCCAGGTGAATCACAGAGTGATGCTATGCGGAGCCACTCCTACTTTCATGTGTTCTTCCTACTGGGAACACTGGAGAATGGGCACCTCACCCTTGCAGAGTATCATGCCCAAGCTCCAGGATCTCATCATCAGTTGTGCTATCAAAGGACTCTTTTACTGCTCTATCAAGTCATCAGCTTCTGGATGGTGTGGTGCAAGACGGGACAAATGATTCTCCTATTCTATAAAAGTGGGTCCCGGCTGGGCACGGTGGTTCACACCTGTAATCCCAGCACTTTGGGAGGCCGAGGTGGCCGGATCACGAGGTCAGGAGTTCGAGACCATCCTGGCCCACATGGTGAAACCCCGTCTCTACTAAAAACACAAAAATTAGCCGGGCGTGGTGATGTGCGCCTGTAGTCCCAGCAACTCAGGAGGCTGAGGTAGGAGAATTGCTTGAACCCGGGAGGCGGAGGTTGCAGTCAGCTGAGATCACGCCATTGCACTCCAGCTTGGGCGACACAGCAAGACTCTGTCTCAAAACATAACATAACATAACATAACATAACATAACATAACATAACATAACATAACATAACATAACATGTGGGTCCCTTAGTCTGAAATGATCCCTGTACTAGAGGATCAAACATCCTGCAAGCCCTCAAACAGTAGTCCTGGGTGAGACCCTGCTGGAAGGACAAATTCAGACCCAGAATATGTCTGAAATCCAATTAAAATGAATCATGGTCCTTTCCACAGTGTAAGGACTGGTTGGCCTGCCTGAAGGATGATTGATCTCTGCTGCTGTCAGGCTGGATATTCAGCAGCAGCAGTTGCTAGATCAGCACTGGTAAATGAAAACCCTTTTATTGGGCCCATGCACAGCCATCATCGGTAATTTTTCCATGCACTCACAGGCCAAAATAAATACCAACAGTAGTGTTCATTAAGTAGTTAGATCCAAATAATAAGAATTCATGTCCTAACAAACGAGTAACTTGAAAAAATAACACATAAATTGGAAGAAAAAATATTTTTATTTCCTTCTTAAAAACTACAAATACTGGGCCAGGCGTAGTGGCTCACACCTGTAATCCCAGCACTTTGGGAGAACGAGGCGGGCGGATCACGAGGTGAGGAGTTCGAGACCAGCCTGACCAATATGGTAAAACCCCGCCTCTAGTAAAAATACAAAAATCGGCCGGGTGTGGTGGTACACGCCTGTAATCCCAGCTACTCAGGAGGCTGAGGAAGGAGAATCACTTGAACCTGGCAGGCGGAGGTTGCAGTGAGCCGAGATCGCGCCACTGCACTCCAGCCTGGGTGACAGAGCGAGACTCTGTCTCAAAACAAACAAACAAAAACTTCGATTACTTGACAATAGGACATGTGTGCCTGTTAGACACAGAACAACTTCTCAAACTTGAAATCAGACTGAACACGCCACCCTCCTTTCCTGTTCCACGCTGATTTTTGTGCAGTGCTTGATCTGTATCACAACTACTAAAAATCCAACCCTGCAAAAATATGACATCATCAAAAGAAACGTGGCATGAGCTAATGTCAAAACTGTGAACTACCTTGAGCTAGTAATTTGTGACAGATACTGCTGTGTGTCCTTTAAAATTCTGAAATATCCCATGGTATACTTTTGTGTCTGTGGTGGTGCTTTGGGGTGCCTTGGTGCAGTTTGGGAACGTGTGTGTTTGTGTGTGTGTGTGTGTGTGTGTGTGTGTGTGTTGTGTGTGTACAGTCCCTTCCTCTCTTCGCAGATCCAGCACCCCGAACTAGGTGTTCTTGTGACTTAACCCTAGTTGTTGGTTTGGTGATAGTCAGTAGGGGAGAGAGGAGGAGCTGGGGGTAAGAGGGACAGCACAGTCTGCAAGCAACTACCCTCTAGCTAGTAGAAAAAGGCCACTTCTGCAGGCCCAGAGGGTTAAGAGGAATTTGGGGTTTCAGGGTTTTCAAGTGCACTCAGATGCCCCATCCTAAGGGTCAGGATTCCTTCCCAACCAGAACACTGACCTTAGCATAGCTGAGAGAGAATTCTACCCACCCTGGTGCTCTGCTACCCTTAAAATTAAGTTTTGGGTCAAAGCCTTAGATTTTTCCTCTTACTGTATATGTGTTTCCTTACATGCTGCTAAATAAATTTCCTTTTACATTTTGCCCCCAATTATCTTCCACCTTGCATCATCTTTCTCCAATCTATCAATGTTATTTACCAAAAGCCATCTGATGTTTGTCCTCATAATTAATAATTTCTCTGAACTTCTCAAAAGCCTAGTGCACCCACCAGTGTGTTCCCTTTGACAGGAATAGCATTCCAATTCACCACCAGTGAAAGTTTTAAGTTGCATAGCTACAGTGCATGCCAAGCATTATCAGTATTAGTGCTCCATCTAGCACCAGAATCGATTCTCATTGCCAGCCAGCCAGCCAGCCAATAATCCAGCTTCAAAACCTCACTGTAAAGTCTACTTTCTGAGACCACTCCTGGCACCAACTGTTTTGGGTAGGAGGCTTCCCAGGAAACAGACTCTCAAATGCAGATGTGCACACTGGAAGTTTATTGGGGAGTGCCCTCTGAACCAACAACTGTGGGGCAGTGAAAGATGTAAGACTGAACAGAGGAAGGAGTTGATCTGCACTGCAGTCACAGGAAGCCCTCAGCCAGACCCATGGGGGAGCTCTCTGGTGTTGGGATAGACTTCAAGGTTGGCTTGTCTTACAGCAAAAGCGCCAGGCATTTATATCCCTACACTGTATAGATATTAGATGTAAACTGCCCCTGAAGAGGAGGCATGACTTTGGGGGAGGCAACTCTTGGCTCAGGGCAATCGTGGAGTGGGACTCAGCTGCAGTCAGTTTTAGCTGCCAATATTCCCAAGAGCTAGGGGAACATGTGCCTGAAAGCGGGATCTGAAAGCCTAACCACAGCACCTGCCACACTATCACTGGACTATTACACCAATTTGGCTAATGAGGAAAGAGAATTAAGCATTTATGCTGCTTGATTAGGAGAAACTACATTTCATTGACAGTCAGTGAAGGCCAACTCTTCTTTGCAGAAGAGTACCAGCTAATAAATATAGAAGAAATAACAATTATTTTTTAATTCATCATTTTGCAACCCCTAATGAAATTATTGACTCAGACAAAGATTATCAAAGAATGCTAAAAGCATTAGGTAAAAGGTATTCACAATGTGCTCAAGTTTTTACCCTGTGATTACTTGCTCTTTACAAATGGAAAAAGCATACATTTATAGAGATGAAATCTAATAGGTACCGTCTTACCCAAGTAATCAGATTTAACATATTAAATAGTGAGACAACCTCACAACCTCTGGATGGGATGCAACATGAAGTACCCAGTACCATATACAATATTCTTGCTAAAAAATTTCTAACCAACACCTAATAAACCCTTAAGGTCTAACTTCCACTTACAGGAAATACAGATAGAAGACAGAAAGACGAACAATACCTGGGGGCCCTGCCCTTAAGGAGCTAGATTTATATGACATTCTAGAAAAGGTAGAATATTAGTGACAGAAAACTGATTTGCAGCGGTCAGTAGCCAGGGGTAGGAGGGCCTGACGGAACTTTTTATTTGAAGTGATGGAAACAGTCTATACTTGACTGTGGTGATGGTTTCAGGATTCTTTAAATGAACATTTAAAGAGGATGAATTTTATTGTATATAAATTAAACCTCAATTAACCTAACCCCTCCTCAGAAAACCTAAATGCTTAATCTGGTTTTTGAGAAAAAAGTGAGACTATTCTGTTGATTTTTTAAACAAATATTTTAAAGGACAAAAGTATTTTTAGATTGACATTTTATTTTCCTTTCAAGCCCAGAGGCAAGATTTTTCTCTTCTCTTGAGTTAGGAAACTAATTCATTTCACATTTCTACCTACCAGTATACCAACAGAGAAGTTTTTGCCTTAACATGTGTTTATACAATATACAGGATTCCACTGATGTAACAGCTACATGAATAAAATTACCACCTATGCACAAATACAGATGTACACATACAGATTCAATCCCACATTACTTCCTGACATATTCCTACAATAAATGACGTCTCTTCATAGCTTAAAACCATCCAGGGTGATCAGTGTCTACTGAATAAAATCTAATTCTTACCTTAGTCTTCAAGATGCCCCATCCTAGCCAAAGCCTCCATTTCCAGAATGAATTCCACTCCTGTCCTTCATGACACCTGCATTCTAGCTCTAACAGAATTCCTACTGTTACCTACATACAAACTGTGCTTTCCGATCTCTGCTGATGCTTTTGAGCCAGCCTAGAATGCCACACCTTTGTCATAGTAGGTTATACTTTCTTGGTCATTTCATTTAACACTTTTATAAGTATCTGCTTTTGTATCTTGCACTTCCAGATAGACAGTAAAGTCAAGTCTAGAATCTGTGTCTTATGAATTTGTGTCTTATAAATTTTTATAGGGCCAATGGTTAGTGCCAAGTAATAATCCCTGAGCAAGCTGAGCATGGTGGCTCACACCCATAATCCCAGCACTTTGGGAGGCGGAGGTGGGAGAATCACTTAAGCTCAGGAGCTCAAGACCAGCCTGGACAACATGGTGAGACCCTGTGTCTACAAAAAATAAAAAACAAGCCGGGCGTGGTGGTGCATGCCTGTAGTCCCAGCTACTGGAAGAGACTGAGGCAGGAAGATCACTTGAGCCCAAGAGGTTGAGGCTGCAGTGAGCCACGTTCGCACCATTGCACTCCAGCCTGTCTCAAAATAAGTAAAATAAAATAATCCCTGAACTTTTGCTAAAATGACTACTTAACCTCTTACAACCAAAATCCCATGCATCTGAAGGATGGACTCAGATACCATTTCTAACAAGAAAGAGATAAAGCAGCTGAAAGAACTAAGGGGGTTAAGTTTAGATTCCCTATTTTGGTCACAATCCCCTCTATTGTTTTCACTAACATTGTTCTACAACTTCAGGACCCACATACCCTGACTCCTCTTTATCTTCCAGTCTATCAGTTCCCTCTTGGCATCACTTTCCTTTTGACCATATAGTCAAACACTGTCCCCAGAACCTTCCATTTCTTTTTTCTTTAACCCTAAATCAACTCAACTAGGTTTTCTCCATTTCTACTTTGTGTGGAAAAACATACAGTGCCATACTGGTTGGAATTTTAAATGTGATTTTAATAATAACAACAGGTAACATTTCATGGGCACTTACCAGGTGCGGACATAATGTCCTTTTGATAACGCTATAAAGTTACAAGTAAAGAAACAGACAAAGAAAGTCTAATTAACTTGCCCAATTTAACACAAGTAGAAAAAGGTAGACGTGAACTAAGGGAGTCTACCTCCAGAGCTCTAACATTTAGCCACTGTGCTATGGTGCCTCCCAAATGCATGGTTATACCACCATTCACATTTAGAACAGATCAAACATTCCTTTATACATTTCCTGTCCAACCCCTTTCCCCAAGAGAATGTTCCGATTTTGATTGGCCTCATTCATCCAAAAATATATCTATTCAGTCACTGGATAAATGAAAGAGTTATTCCCACATTCTACACAGTCATTGAGACCAAAAATAAAAGAGTAAGACATGATCCTTGCCTTCTCTTCAAGTCCCCAAACTCCTCACTCTCAGCAAAAAAACAAAAAACAAAAAACAGTAACTAATATTTCATAGCAGTCAACATGCCAAGCACACACATTGATTCATTTAATCTACAAAAAAATTCATGTTACTATTATGATCCCCATTCTACATATTTTAAAAACTGAGGCATAGAAGTTATGTAACATACTCAAAGTTACACAGCTAGCAAATGACAAAACCAGGATGCAAAACCAGTCTAGCTTCTGTGCCCAAGCTCTTAACCACTTTGTTAGACTGTCATCAAAGTCACTGAGTCCATTAGGTTTGAAACTCTCAACTTCTCAACTGTACACCTAAAGCAAAGAGTAATTAATTCATTTGACATTGACTGATAACACACGCATCATGTTTTTGTTTCTTGAACACAAGCTTGTTCCCATTTCAAGGCCTTTATAAATTCCCAGAGCATTCTTCCTCTACATCTGCCTTCTCATCATTGCAATTCAATTTAAATGCCAACTCTCAAAGAGACATTTCCTGACCATGTTACCTAAAATTGCCCTATCACATGAAATAGGTTTTATTGCCTTCACAGTTACTTATTACTAAGTGAAATTATGAGTTGTCTATTTCTCCCATTGGAGTGGATTTTCCAAGACAGCAGTGACCTTGTCTATCTTGCTCACCACTGCATCTTCAGCATCTGCAATAGTGCCTGGCACAGAGTAGGCACTTGATGTTTACAGAATTCATGCCAAAAAATGTGCTAGACATTGGGATTATCGAAACGAATAGGATATGATTCCTATCCTCAATAAACTCCCAGTCTTCATATTTACAAGTACTTACCTCCACCCCTTCTATATTAACTGCTCCTTTTTTCAATGGCTAACCTCTCCACCTGTCACCTTAACTCTGTCCCTGAGATCCCTTTGACCTCTTCCTCTCCCTGAGATCCCTTTGACCTTTTCCTATCAATTATCCCCTCTCTCACTTCTTCACTCTGTCTCTCCATTTAGCCTCCCATATTTGCATATCCCACCCAACCTCCTACACTTGAATATCCTTCCCTCAACTTTGAAATCCCCTTGAGTTACCAAAAACACATTCCATTCACTCCTCACCACATCCCTCTATTCTGACCACTTCCTCAAAAGTTATCAATGACCTGAAAACGGTTCTCACTTTCTTCAACATTTACCACTTCTGAGAATTTTCAATCCACTCTCCTAGAGCCACAGAGGCTACTGTCTCATGATTTTCTTCTTAATTTTGATTCCGTTTCCTTCAGTCTCCTTTCTCTCACACCTTTAAACCTGATGCTCACTAGAGCGTCATTCTCTATTATTGCTCCATTTAGTCTCTCTAAAAGATCTCATCTTCTCCTTTAACTTAACTAGTGTCCCTATACAAATAATTCTATCATTCATTCAGAGCCGAAACCCCAGGTCTACTTTCCCCAACATCTTTAATAAGAAATGTGATTTAATTCTTAATCAAATCATCAATAGAGTAGTTCCAGGCTACTTTTTGTAATAAAATAATGTGAACTTTAATAAACAATAATGTTGTCCTGAACAAGCATTAGCAGGCAATATCATAACGTAAGGCTGATTTCCATGAGTAGTTCTTGAAATACTTGAACTAATTCTTCATTACTTTTCATTGACAGCTTGTACAAAAATGGACCAAAGGCTAAAAAATCATTCACAAATTTTATGTGATTAATCTATGTTAATTTTGTCTAAAACCGTTAATATAGTTCTAGATACACAGAAATCATATTACACTAGTAGTAGAAAGTCAAAACAGGAATATACCAGTCAAAAAGTATTGCGTAAATCTGGAAACCATACACAAAATAAATTTAAATTCTTTGAGAGGAGTTTGTAAAGATGCTCCTGCGGTGCCATAATTTAGAGATTTACAGATCAAAATTATACCTAATTATCAGGGCAAACTGTCTCACGTAGTTTTGTGCTATTTTCAAAAACATTATCAAGAAACAGACTTGTGCCATTCTGGCCTTCAGTTCAGATAGCAAAAAGTAGTTACACACGTTTACATCCATATGGTAAAACTACTGCTGTGCCCAATCCTGTAAACAATCACAGACATGAGAAAACTGGTTAACCTAGAAAAAGTGTGAACAAAGCTCCAGCTTTACAACTGTCTCCAACAGATAAGCCATGACACCTAGTGATAAACTACAAATACCTGACTTACAGCCTCGTCCCTTTCATAATGGGAGAAAAAGACATCTAACAATTGCCTAATAAATTGCACATTCAATAAATAACAGTAAACTCTTTAACTCATTTTGACATTTTCCTACTATGTTTTCCCCGTGTACTGCAAGAAGCTGTGGGAAAAAAAAAAAAATGAAGCCAACTCCCAATTACCACTGTCAAAGCTGGTGAAACAAGTCAGTCACCATCCTTCAGGGTATGCGGCACGTAAGGGCATGGAAAAGAAAACAATAGGAGAGCCCTCAGCAAAAAAAAGCTCCCACATTTTAAGAAAAAGAAAATGAAACTAACTGAACATCTACATCAAGGAAGCTGAAGGTGCAGTCAGCCTAAGTAAAAGAGATAGATCTACGCGCTATTCAGATTTTCTAGCTAGTGGCACTTGAACGCTGTACCAGCTGTCATATTCTGAAGTTCTGCAGTTTTCCCCCCTTCCCTACAAAACCCTCTCTACTCTAAAGCCTGTAAGTAACAGAGGAAATCGAACAGAGGATGAAGAGAAATGGCCGATGGGACATCAGATCACAAGAGCAACTGCAACCTCATTTCTAGAAGACCAAAAGGCCCGGTTATCAAAGCACAGCTCTAAAAATCTCCATCAGACACCTTTCGCATCTCCATCTGCGTCCCTTATTCATAAATCTTTTCAAACCAAACCTCACGCCTATACCTCGGGCCTGCTTATCCAAAACTCAACCAATCTATACCATGACTCCTCTTGGTGAAAGGCAGATTGAAGGGAGGTGGAAAGGGCTGGAAGGAATGTCATGGGAGAGGGGGCACGTGCAAATAACATTGCGGCAGAGACACTGAAAACGCCACTTCCCTTGCCACTCTTGCAATTCTCTCCGTGTATCATCCTCTCACCCTCTCTACCCCTGTCACCTCCTACCTCAACGATACACACACGTGTCACAGCCGACCAGCACCATCGCCTTTTCCAGCATCACAGGCTCCCCTACCACCCCTCACTATCCCCCCACATAGGCAGACAGACAGACACACACACACACACACACACACACACACACACACACAGAAGAAACTGCAGCCACCGCACCCTCCTATCTCGATAAGTGCTCCTACCAACCGACATCCAGAACGGGCTGAAAGCTCAATAAATGCGCAGGTACACACACGCACGCACACACACACGCGGGTGCACGCGCGGCATGGGGCGCAAGGAAGGGCACCCTGGGGACGCACCTGGAGGCTGGGTGTCCAGCGCTGCCGCCCCCCTGGTCCCTGTCATTGAGCGCAGCTGTATAAATCCTCCGGTAGCGGTCGGCCAGGGCCCGGCCTGACAGCAGCAGCTGGTAGTGACCCCGGGAGTCCGCGGCGGGTAGCCCCAGCCCTAGCCCCGCAGCAGCCACGGAGCCGTCGGGAACCGGCATGAACAGCGCCCCCGGCGCCGGGGAGGAAGAGAAGGTGGCGGCTGGGTAGAATCCGTCCCCGCCGAGCCCCGAGGAGGCGGCGGCGGGGGAGGCAGTCGCTGCGCACATCATCATCCTCGCCGCCGCCGCCGCCGCCTCCTCGTCCCCGCGGGCCGGGCGGGCAGACACGCGCGCGCACACACAGCCCTTTTCCAACGACGACGGCTCCGGCGGCGGCCTCTGCCTCCCGCAGCAGGGAGACTACAAAGACAGCGACCTCCTTCTCCTCCTCCTTCTTCTCCTCCTCCCCCCCGCGCCGCCCTCGCCGCTACTGGGGCCGCTCATCTAACCCCGCCACCCCGGGAGTGTGAGGAGGAGGCGGTGCCGCCACTGCCGCCGCCACCACCGCTACCACCGCCGGGGCTACCCGCAATGGGAAGCTGCCGGCCTCACAGAGCATGCGCCACTCCTCGCACATGCTCAGTAACTGCCGCCCCTTTTCCTCCCCACCCCCTCTCCAACACCACTCCCTCCGCCTCGGGGCTTTGGATTTGGGGCGGTTGGGTTGTGCGGTATCTGAAGTAGTCCACTTCTCCGGGTTTTACTGGCAGCTTGAAGAAGAGTAAGGAAAGTGCTGGGGAGGCTGTCAGCTACTGGCGTTCGATTTCAGGTTCCCTCCAGGTGGAAGAACGAGGACCAGAAAGCAAGAGGGAACGTGCCCATCGCCAGAGGAGGAGTGGCACGCACTCCTGCTACCTCTTCTCCAAGGCTCTGCTGCCAACAGGAAGATTTCGTGTGAATTGTGCTTGTTAATTCAGAGTTTAAGGCAGAGAAAACCATCCCAATTAGAGGTGCCTTTAGCGATCTTATTTTATATGGTTTTTGTCATTAGGATTTAAGCTTGTTTAACACAGCTTTTACTTACAAAGACAGGTAGTAATCTAGCACATTCTTTTTTGTGTGTGAAAGTAGAATTAACAGATAGGCTAGTATTCACAAGCCAGAGTCATTCCCAAATTCTTGTTCTCAACGGAGCAATAATATTTTTTAAATTACTCTTTTTTGTTGACTCCTCACTCACCTAAGAGTGCACTTTTATCTCTTGGCAGTGGTCATTTAATGGTTTATTTTTTTCTGCCCAAACTTACATTTTTAAAGATAATTCTTGAATACGATCTGAAACAATAATTGTGACAGAGACTGTATAGCATCTGAAAATGTCAGATCCATCACAGATCTTGTTGTTATCTATAAAAAAGTAACATTTGCTCACTCCTTTGTTCCAAGCGAACCTACGAACCCCATCTAAGTATATGCTCTAGAAATATACGTGCCAATGCACTTTGATTCCTACTACATTTTATCCTTTTACTCTCAATTTGAAGTTTCCTAATTTATAGTCCTGACAAAATAATTTATAAGTTCTGTCATCCCAGTACTGTATCTTTCATCTATGTACTAGTTCTTATATCTGTGCCTCTTCTTCGGATGGCCTTCTCTTAAAAAAATAAAATAAATTTTAAAAAATCCTCCTTAGTGTTTGAGAAGTGCAAACAACAGGGAAGAGGAAAGTAAATTAATTCTAGTTTTAGGGTCGAAGGTTGCTGAAAGCAATGCATTTTTTCTGAAGCTTTAAATAATAGATGGATTTCATTTAGTTTTTTTAAAGATAATTAGCAGTGGGATAAACATAGGAACAAAGGACAGACATGTGGAATCATAGTATTTTAGTACTGTAATTAGCCCTGTTAAGTCTTTGTATTTGTCTTGTTCCCTTACCTATCTTAAGTTCCTTCAGAGCTTGTTGTTTTTGTGTCTTCTTCAGCCACTTCAGGACTTTGCATGTAGTAGGTATCCAGTAAGTATTTATTAGGCTAAATTTCTATCCTAATGCTTCAGCCCAGTTAAAGACCTCAGTGTCGACCAGGCAGCCCCTAACCCTGGAGTGAGAGCCAAGACAATGGTGTAGAGGCAGCTAAATTCTAAGAATTCTAAGGCCTGACAGGTAAGCAATGAGAGGGGCCTATTACTATTGCAAGACCTAGCAGGGTAGCTAAAAGGCTCTGAAATCAGACAGCCCTGGAATTGGATCCTGACTCTGCTACTTAATACTTGTCTGGCTTTGGGCAAATTATCTCCTCTGAATAATGCTCAAAAGAATACCCACTACATGAGATTGAGGGAGGACTTAAAGGATCTAGGATGTCCAGCTTGGCACATGAATTTTCACAAATGGCAGCACATACTAAACAAAACACTAGGTTTTCCGTAGGGTAGCAATGGTATCTGTTTAACCATCACAGGATCCTAGCCCAGAGTCTAGCCCTAAACAGGAGGGAAACAGATATTGGCTGAATGAATGAATGTTGCTTGCACAGAAAACATTTACAGCGCCGGCTCAGGTGGTGGAATGTGCAGTCACTGCCCATTTAGAGTTTCTAGTGGACATTGACCCGCGTGGCTGCCCTGGTCTCCGGGCTCTTCCCACCATTCATTAATTTCGCTTCAATCTTTACTGCTGTTCAGTCCCAGACAGGCCCCTTCGGAGCCTCATGGGTACACTCAAAACCCGGAAACTGGATAACTTCCTAAGAAGCCCGATGTCATTGAGCTGCGCAACTAGGCGTGCGCAGAGTCGCACACATGCTCACTTAGGTACCCGAGGGTGGCATTTCTGTTGCGGTTGGCAGCGTTTCCTTCCACGGCAGCGGCAGCGGTCGCTCTCCTCAAAATTGATAGCCAGTGCAGCGTTTTTTCTCCTCCTCCTCCTCTTCCTGCCTCCGCACGGCGCGCTCCCCGGTCCCTGTAACTGCCACAGCTACCGCCTTGGCAGCTGGGCAACTTGGAAGGCTCCCCTGGGATAGCGGGGGAGTGGGGCGCATGCCAGAAAGAAAAAGGCATTTGGAGTCACCCTTACTTCTATTGTCAAGGGGACGTGAAGCGGAGTGTTGTCACAAGTCGCGAGGGTCGCCTGAACCGTCGCTGCAGATCGGAGACGTGGGTTTCTGGCAATATGCAAAGCAAGCGTCCCCTCCCGGCGCTCCTGCGAGCTCTACTACTGAATGCCTTACGCAGCCCATGTGTTTGGGGAAAGAGGGGGACCAATACAGAATGAAAAAACACAGAGGGCTTTGCTTTTCTTTCCCCACCCCACCAAGCGCGGCCCCCGTGCTTTCGGCGCTGCCATCTTAGTTCCTCCAGCGGCCGGGCTGGGCGTGTGTGCATTTGTGTGTACAGGGAGGGCTGCAGCCGGCGGGGCGTGGGGGCCGCCTGGGCGGCTTGGGTGTCGGAATGGGCTAGACAGCAGTTCACCCACGACACATCCGCCCGCAAAGAATAGCATTGAACTACGGCAAATCCTGCCTGTGCCCATTTTATTACGGGCGTAGTATGTTTTAGTCTTTGTGGTTGGTATGCTCATTTCGCAAAAGAGATCTCTCTGGCCTGTGCCCATGTAATAAGACTATGGCTTCATCTTTCACCTTGTGATCACAGATTTA
Source organism: Hylobates moloch (assembly GCF_009828535.3). Classification (NCBI taxonomy): domain Eukaryota; kingdom Metazoa; phylum Chordata; class Mammalia; order Primates; family Hylobatidae; genus Hylobates; species Hylobates moloch. The sequence goes on from NW_026652279.1 coordinate 138,498,182, forward strand.
GTCGTTCTTTTCCACTTAACATTGCAAACCTGGAAAACAGTTTTTTGAACTCTTATCACATTTACATTTTTCCTACTCTCATCTTTAACGATTTTGTTTTTAAAGGAAGCTACCCGTGCTGATGTAGTAAATAGCAGGGCAGGAACCATAACGTATGTAAGAGGACAGATTAGTGTTGTTTGTTAGTTTCATTTAAAGGGTTAATATTGTACTAAAGCTACAAGATTACAAACACAGGAAGTATGTATATTATCAGGTACATCAAGACTGCTGAAAATGCTGTGGTCAAGTCTGCGTTTGTTTCCTGGATTTGTACAACAATATATTGGAGAATTTAAAAACAAAATTGGTAGCTGAGAACAATTTGGGAAAAAAAAAGGAAAAAGCTTAGGCTTGAAGAGTGAAGACATGCTTTACTCTTCAGTGACCTTGCTTTTTAAGGGTAGTAAGATGGTGCATTCTTAACAAATATATTGCACCTTAAAATAAAGTATATTTCATATAATATATTTAGTACTCCAAGCTGCAGGGAAAAATTCAACATGGCGATCGAAATTATTTTAAACATAAATTACATATTGTATCCTCTGATTATCTTAACTTCGTGCTTTAAACAACTATATTTTTAGGGCCTTGGGATATTCAGTAATTTGTAAGCATGATGAGTTAATGTTTTTCTTTTTTATTCATAGTAGTTTTAAAAGATGTAAATTATATGTCCAAGTTTTTCCACATCCCAAAATTTAGGTTCCAGGGATCCTAAGTTATATATTGACATTTTCATCCTTGAAAAATTATTCTAAAATATATTAGTATATGTTTTTTAAGTATGTGAATTCAATACTATACATCTGAATGCAAATCACATTCTTTCAAAATCTCATTGTTGTGATGCATTTAGCCTAGAGGATGTTTTCACAACTGATGTAAAAAGTTATATAAAGTATAATTGTCCTAAAAAGAGAAATTTTAAAACTATAGCATTTCAACCTTGAAAACTTTAGTATAGTTTATAAGTTATTAGATTAATCTTTTTTAAATTTTGTTATTTAAAAAATTTTGTGGGTACATAGAAGGTGTATATATTTATAGAATAGATGAGATATTTTGATACAGGCATGCAGTGTGAAATAAGCACATGATGGAGAATATGGTATCCATCCCCTCAAGCATTTATCGTTTGAGTTACAAACAATCCAGTTACATTCTTTCAGTTATTTTAAAATACACAATTAAGTTATTATTGACTATAGTCACCCTATTATGCTATCAAATAGTAGGTCTTATTCGTTCTTTCTGATTTTTTTTTTGTACCCATTAACCATCCCCATCTCTCCTCCCCAAACTCCTCATGACTCTTCCCAGCTTCTGGTAACCATCCTACTCTCTATGTCCATAAGTTCAATTGTTTTGATTTCTAGATCCCACAAGCAAGTGAGAACATGTGATGTTCGTCTTTCTGTGTCTGGCTTATTTCACTTAACATAATGATCTGGAGTTCAATCCATGCTATTGTAAATGACTGAGTCTCATTCTTTTTATGGTTGAATAGTACTCCTTTGTGTATGTGTCTACCATATTTTCTTTATCCATTTAGAGGTTGATGGACACTTACATCAATAAGTTTGCTTCCAAATCTTGGCCACTGTAAACAGTGCTGCAACAAACAGGAGCGCAGACATCTCTTCTATATACTGATTTTCTTTCCTTTGGGTATATACCCAGCAGTGGGATTGCTGGGTCATATGGTAGCTCAATTTTCAGTTTTTTGAGGAACCTCCAAACTGTTCTTAATAGTGGTTGTACTTATTTACATTCCCACCAACAGTATTCAAGTGTTTCCTTTTCTCCACATTCACGCCAGCGTTTGTTATTGCCTGTCTTTTGGATAGAAGCCGTTTTCTTTGTTGTCGTTTGTTTGTTTTTTGAGATAGTCTCACTTTGTCACCCAGGCTGGAGTGCAATGGCGTGATCTCAGCTCACTGCAACCTCCGCCTCCCGGGTTCAAGCGATTCTTGTGCCTCAGCCTGCCAAATAGCTGGGATTACAGTCACGCACTGCTGCACCTGACTAATTTTTGTATTTTTAGTAGAGACGGGGTTTCGCCATGTCGGCCAGGCTGGTCTCAAACTCCTGACCTCAGGTGATCCGCCCCCCTTGGCCTCCCAAAGTGCTAGGATTAGAGGCGTGAGCCACTGCACCCGGCCATAAGCCATTTTTAACTGGGGTGATTTTAGATTGATCTTTATTACTAAAATCAAATAGTAAGAGGATAATTGAAATTCTCACATAGAATAGCAACTGTGTCGTATTAATGTTTCCTTTAAATATATTTAATAGGGTTATTGCCAAATCCAGATAACCAGATATAACTAAATGGCTCTAAAATGACTATATTAATCATGGTCTTTTTTTTCAAAGACTTTTACCTCTTTCATGCTACATCTTCTCATCAGTAAAGTGAATAATAACAGCACCTACTTCATTAGATTATTTGAGGATTAAATTAAATAATCTGTATAACTTACTTGCTTAACATACTACGTAGCAGGCCATAGCTATTATTGTCAATATTATGTTAATATATTAATGATCCCTTATTTGAGGGATGTCCTAATCTTGTGCTAGAAGAAGTAACAAAGCAGTTATACAATTTGAGTTATATAGATTTGGATTTGAAAGTTGGTTTTCTTGTTGTTTTCTTAACAGAGTCCTGTTCGCAAGTAAAGATTTACTGTGTCTTGACATGACAGGAAGAATAGAATCCAAAGACAATAGTTGTTTCCCTAAAATACCCATTCTTGTATAATTTGTTAACTCACAAAACACATTGCCTACCTTCATCAATTCAATAAGTGTTTTGAATTTTTACTGATGGATACATTTTGACATGTAACAGCCAAAACAGACTATAGTTTCTTCTCAAATGGCTAGTAGCTATGGTATCTCTCCAGGTTCAAAAACTACAAATCATCCATAATTTACATTTTCTGTAGGCTAATCTGAATTTAACGTCAAAATCTTGACCTTGCCTAGTTTGGCTTTCTATTTTGATGAATATTTCTACATTTATATTTAGAAAGTAAAAAGGAGCCAATTTACCAGTTCTTCATAAAAAAATTTTTCTTAAGAATATTTTGCCCCTTTTTTGATCTCATATCAGATTTGCCTTCAAACTAGACCGGAAGCTATTTTAAAAGTATTTAGAAGATAAAAGTCATAAAAAATATTTCACAGCCTTCCTAAATTAATTTGTGGTGACAGAATTTTCTTGGATAGACAATCTTATCTATTTGATGCCAAATTGTTGTGAACTGAATTAATTGCTAATTTTTGTGGTGCAGCAAAGACAACACTGCTGGCAGAGAAAAACTGTGGCATCCCTGCAGGTACTTCTAAAGTCTACCTCAATGTTGGTAGGGTGGTGTGCCAGGAATCTGCTTATTTGCTCTTGAGTCCATTCCTGTCCATTCTCCTGCTCTGCTCTGTACAGCAGGGGAATGATCCCTGCAAATTCCATTTGTCAGGCTTCCCTTGCCAGCTAGTTTCAAATTAGCTTCAGCCTGGGGGCGAAATGGGTGACTGGCAAGTAGGCAGCAGGAGAATCAATCTCTCTCTCTCTCTCTCTCTCTCTCTCTCTCTGTCTCCCCACTTTAGGCAACATCTCCTCCGTGGCTCCAACTCCTGCTGAACAGCTTCTCCTTCCACGGTCCAGCTACAATCAGGTAACCTCTTGTAGAGCCAGTTCTCACTGAGCAGACCCAGCTCGTGAACCCTGGTAGCAGCATTTTCTCCTTGGTGTCTCCAGCCCTAGGGACTGTAGATATCTCTGTCCCTTGTTTGGCTTTTCTATTCCTAGAGTAGCATTGCAATTAGTTCCCCATATTCAATTCTCTGTCTTAATGACCTGGCATGCATTTATCTGTTTTCCTGATTGGACCCTGAATGGTACAGATGGTCTTCCATCCAAATAATAAACCTGATTTGGTTTCTCAGCCAAAGGATGGCATTTTATCATCTTTCATCTGGTCTTGAAAGCTTGCGGATCTGACTTCAAGCAGCAAAACAGAAATCTGCTTTGAAAATATTAGTTGGCTCACTCACACCCATTCTAAATCCCCTTCTTCCTTGCCTGCCTCCACTCTGGATGCTGGAAAAAGTGAAATATTTTCTCTGCGAGTCTCTCCTACACCTAGAGTTGGCATTGTGACACAATTCAGGACAGCACAATGAGAGAAAATCTTCTGGTACTACTTCTCTCTCTCTCCGTTTCTTTCTACCTAAAAGATGGACAGAATGGCTGATGTTCATAGCCATGAGACAAGAGGCATGAGATAAGGCCAAGAGCATCACAAATATTGACGCCGATGTCATAGAACCATTGAACAAAGTTTCAAACTTATTTTTATACAAGGTAAAAATCAAATTCCTAATTGTCTCAGCTACTGTTGATGAAGTATTCTACCTGATATACCAACTCTAGCATCTTCTCAGGACGCATTCCCTATCTAGAATCTATCAGTAATCTGTCTGAATGAAATATATATTTATGGAAAATACTTAAAAGCGTAAAAACCCATTCATTCCCCTGGGTCCTAAATTTTCTTCCTTTAGTCAAGTCAAAACATCAGAAAGTTCACTGAACTGTATTTTATATGATGGCTTTGGATTTTATTAAAGATTACTACAGTAGTATGCCTCCCAGATACCCCTTCAGGTATGAGGCTCTTATTCCCCAGCTGTTGAGAGTGTTGAATGCTGGCTGCTCAAAGCTAAACCCCTGCCCATAAGTTGCTCTTGGCCTTAGGGAACTGCCTTATGCCAGGTTACAACCCCTTTCCAGAGGGTGTCTGCATCAAATAACTGGTCAAAGTGGTATACAAAGACCAGGCACTCTTACCTTAATTCAGAGTGATTTTGAAGAGCCATCCCAGCTCCTAGAACTCTGTGCAATTAGCTAAGGCCTCTGTTGCAGTTACATCACAGTTCCATTTTTCTCTCTCAACTGATCCTGCTTTTCTCACTCATTCACTAGTAGTATTGTCAGAACTCTACAATAAACTTCTTGTATGCCAGTCTACATCTGTTTCCCAGTCTCTTTCCCAGGGAGCCCAACTTAATTCAGTTGTAAGGGGAGTGGTCTAAAGAACCAGACTCTAAAATGGAATTTTGGAGCTGGATTATCCACTGGTTAGGTGGCAATGAGGGCCCTCTGTAATGGACGGTTTCTAAGGTGACCTCGTGATCTCTATATCCGAATATCTGTCTTTGTATAAACTTTTCCCCTTGTGTGTGGGTAGGACCTGCAAATTCCTCCTAAACAATAGAATATGGCAAAAGTGACAGGATGTATTTGATTATATTTATGTAATTGAGTTGCATACTACTGTAACTGTGTTGCTGGGACCCTCTCTCCCTTAGTGGCTTTGAAGAAGCAAGTTGGCATTTTGTAAGCCATCACACAGAGAGGTTCATATGATAAAGTGGTTAATGGTAGCTTCTGGCCAACAGCCAAAGAGGAACTGAGTCCTCAGCCTGGCAGCCTGCAAGGAATTGAATTCTGCCAAATACCATATGAGTTTGGATGTGGTTCCTTTCCAGTTGAGCCTCAGATGAACTGCATCCCCAGCTGACATCTTGATTAGAGCCTTGCAGAGGACAGTGATAAGTCATGCCCAGACTCCTGATACACAGAAACTAGAAGACAATGTCATTTTAAGTTTGTGGTAATATTGTTATGCAGCAATAGAAAACTAATAGGCTATCACTGATGATGGATGGATAGAATATGGAGCATTGATAGCCCTGACGTGGTAAGTATAGCTGTGCAATTGCTGAAACTTTCACTGGAGATGGCTAGGATGAGAGACCTGTGGATGTGAACTCGCCTGCAGATGCAGTAGCTCAAGTTTTGAGAGGTTCAAGGAAGGTGTTAGTTATAAAGTTACTGGAATTAGATTCCCCTTGTTGAGTGCATAGATGTCTGAGGCATGCCAGATACCTCCTACAAGGTAAAGGGTAAATTATCTCATCTTGTTCTTCTTATCTTTTTTCTTTATTTTCTGAAGGCACAATATTTACTTGAAAATATTGCTTTGAGACATTTCCTGAATGACACAGATGACTGACAGCTTTAAGTGATGCCCAGAACAGAAAAAAAATTCTGCATCCTTTCTAGGCTGTGCGAAAAGCACTTCTGCTCCTTGGGCCATACGACATGACAGAACCTATGAAATTACAGATGTCAGTGACAGGAAAAGATGCTTTGGAATTAATGGGAAGTTTCAGTGGGAAAATCACAAGGAAGAGCTTAAGGACTCTGGAGCAAAACCATGTGATCTTTAGCAAAAACATTGTACACTATTTGAAAAATGGCTCTTGGCATACTATTTGAGCTCTGAGAGAGACAGAATATCTTCCCTTGAGATGTCAGGTGATCACAAGATATGTCAAGTGGCTAGAACCACCCACTAGGAGCTGTGTTTTGTCAGACCCACCAACTCATAAGGTCCAGTGGGCCCAATGTCTACCTATGATAAGGTGGAGGTGATATACTCAGAACTGGGCATGGACAGGCCATAGCACAAGTAAGTTGCATGAGGATGAGGCCGAACACCTATATTGTCCCCCACTGTTGCACTGGTGCCTGTCTCTAAGCTCAAACATGTGGCTGTTTGGGTAGGGGAGGGAAACAGTTGAGCTTGATTCATGCATTGGTTGGCTTGGGAAGTGGGAGCAAGCTGAAAATGGACAGCTGTTGCACTGTGATTCTGACAGTGCAGGATCACTGGATAGTGATCAGGCAAAATCCTCTCAATGGTTCAGACTTTATACAGTATACATTCTCATTCATTTTGCACATAAGAGAAGTAGTCTGAAGTAAGAATATGTAATACTCATGGTAGTGGCAGATGGCTTGGCTCTTTGGTTGAGGGACTGAAAGAAGATTGGGAAGAAGAAGGTCTGTAAAAGAGGTAGGTGAGTGGACTTGTTGGAGTGAGCACAAAGCACGAATATCTTTGAATCAATCACATGATGATGCCCATCAAAGAGCATCTCACCTGGAAGAGTCAGTGAACAATCACATAGACTGGACAATTCCACCAGTTGAAGTTACTCTCTGTTTTTGTTCACCTGATGGTGGCACAAAAGGCACATAGATGGAGTGGCTCTGGTGCAGAGATGGAGGCTCTGTAGGGTGGCAAGGAGGGAGGTTATGCGTGGAACTTGCAGCAAGGACTGTCACTGAGCAATGCTGATCTAGCTACTGCTACTGCCAAATGCACAAACTGCCAGCAAAAGAGACTAACATTAAGCCCTTAAGACAGCATGATCCCTCAAGGAGACCAGCCAGGCACTGGATGGATAGTTGATTACGTTCCACCTTGTAAGGGTCAGTGATTTAACTTGGCCGAGATTGGTACCTATTCTGATATGGGTTTGCCTTCTTCGTCCACAGGACTTTCATTGGCCAGCACCATTATCTGAAGACTCACATAGATAGGGGATCCTGAAAAGCATTGTCTCAGACCAAGGAGCCCACTTACCTTATGGTATCTGATGTGTGACAGTAGATACGTGTCTGTGGTGGGCTGAATAATGCTCCCCGTCCCAAGATGTCCATGTTATAATCCTCAGAACCTGTAAATATGTACCTTTACGTGGCAAAAGGGTCATTGCAGATGTGATTAAGTTAAGCATCTTCGGATGGAGAGATTATCCTGGCTTATCCAGGTGGGTCTGTGTAATCACAAGAGTTCTGATAAGAGGGAGGCAGGCGGATGAGAGTGAGAGAAAGCGATGTGACTACAGAAGCGGAGTCAGAGAAGAAGATGCCATGATGGAGTGGAGGTGCAAGAGAAAGAGAAAGATCTGAAGGTGCTACGCTGCTGGCTTTAAAGATGGAGGAAGGGCCAGGAGCCAAGAAATGCAGGTGGCCTCTAGAAGCTGGAAGAGATCAGGAAACAAATTCTCCCCTAGAACCCGTGAAGAAAATGTGGCCTTGCTTACGTCTTGATTTTAGGACTTCTGACCACCAGAAATACAAGATAGTTTGTTTTAATCCAGTAAATGTGTTGCAGCGGCAATAAGAAACTGATAAAATGTCCATTGGATCCACTTATCCTATTACCTAAAATGCCACCCAGAACCTGCTGTTGATAGAATAGTGCTATGGTCTTTTGAAGGTCTCATTGGGGCACAGATACACATAGTAGACTTTAAGTGAACACCTATTCTGTGATGCTGTGTTTCTGATAGAATATATGAGTTCAGGAGTCCAGAGTGGAAGTGGTAATAGCCCTACTTTCAGTGACCCCTTAGAGAATTTGTGGTTTCTGTTCTGCTCAGGCTCCTGGTTCCAAAAGGTGTAACACTTCCACCAGAGGACCTAGTAAGAACCCCATTGGACTTTAACTTATGGTTGCTTTCAGTCGCTTCAGGCCCTTCAGTCCAAGAGACCAGCAGACAAAGAAAGGAGTCCTACACTGGCAGGTATAAGTGACCTATTAGCAGGAGTAGATAGGGCTGCCATTACATATGGCCACAGAGAAGAATATGTCTAGCACTTAGGTGATCCATGACTGTGTCTCTTGATACTCCTTACTTAATTTTGACATTAAATGAACGAGTACAGTCACCATGGTCTGAGAAGGGCATGGTGACCAGGGGCTCAGATTTCTGAGATGAGGGTGTGGGTGATTCTGTTCATAGGCTCTCTAGACTAGCAGGGGTTCTAGCTGAAGCAGAAAGCAATCTAGGACGCATGTGGAAGAAAGGCATTATGAGTTTCAGTTGTAGCATTGAAACCAGCTATAGCAACAAGGGCTCCAGTTCATACCATGTGTCTTCCTCTTTTAGGTTTTAACAGGAAAAAACAAACAACTACCCACAATCCTGGACACAGGATGAACTCTCTAGAGAAGCAAGTGAGTCTGAGCAATGCTGGGGATGGACTGTAATGGATTTTGCAGTGTATTGCCTGGATTGCTCTCTTGGGAGCGAGTCCCTTATTTCCCAGCTGTCAGAAGTGTTGGCTGCCTACGGCTCACAGCTGAGCCCTTTGCTGAGACTTGTCCTCAGCTGACGACTGCTGCCTGGCTCATGGTCATGTCACCTCCCTGAGGTGCAGTTTGCTTCAAGTGACTTAACATTGCAGTGGTACAAAGACCTAGTCCTGTCCGCCTAATGTGGCGACAACTCCAAGGGCCAGGCCAATTCCAGAACTCCCTGTGAGTTTGGCTGATACCTCTGTTTTTAATTGATCCTCAGTTCACTCCTCCCTCTATCTAATTCTGCTTCTCTGACATCTTTACAGGTTGTGTTCCTGAGTATACTTGCTAGTAACCTTCCCGCATACAATTTTTTGTTTCAGAGCCAGTTTCCTGGGGAACTGAAACCGAGACAATTATGATGAGTAAAGGACTTAAGCTGTCATTTCACCTGCTTAAAATATTGATGACATTATTTATGACATCGTGTCATGACCCAAATTTCTCACCTGAGGATTTTGTTTTAGAATGAAGTACTCAGGAAGACACTATTTTCCTGAAAACCTGTTCTCTCCCTTTATTAATGAAAAACTAGACAATTGATCATTATTCCCTTTATATTTGGCTACTGAGAGAATAAACTTGATATTTTGTTATAGTCCTTCCCCAAATTCTGAAAAAATTGTTAAAACATCTGTAGCAAATGGAAGCAGATATCACTTTTATTACAATAGTGGTTAAGTGGGAGGATAGAGCTTAATGTAAAGCTAAAAAAGCTCTCTCCTCTAAACCTCAAATGCTAGCAATTTTATCATCCACTCACTTTAGTAGAGGCAGGGCAGTTCTCCCTGTGCAACAGGGAGGAAATTGCCTGCTCTTCGAAGGCTCCTACCTCCTCATTAGATGAAAAGAGGACGGGGATATAGGCTATCGATGCCTGATTTCTCCTTCCTAATTCAACAATAAAATAAGTTGTTACATTTCCCTACCAGTTTTCTATCACTGTTGTTCTCCCAGTGATAGAATGTAGCTGGGCACCATGAACAAAGGATACCAGTTAGGCAGTTACTGCTGTAGTTCAACATGATCCTATTGAGGGCCTCAATGAAAATAGTTGGTATAGAGAAAAGAGGGCCCTTTGGGAAGTTTCATGCATAGGAAAAAAGTGACTGATCTAACATGGGTGGGTAAAATGGAGGTTCCTAGTAGGACCCCAGATTCTGGATGGATAATGGTTTCATCAAGATGGGGAGTCCAGGAAAAGGAGGAGATTTTGGGATGGGAGATAAAGAGTGCTGTTTATCTTCTCTAACTTGTTTCCTGGTCTGATAAGAATTTGGGAAAATATATTTAGAGAACATGATCACTCCTCCACTTATACACATTATACACATACCTCTGCCACTGATTTTGGGCTCAATCCAACCTATTCTCCACAGTGTTGTGATCTTTTAAAGCTGTACCATATGCAATGAAATGTAATTTGGCAATAAAAAAGAATGAAATACTGATGCATGTTGCAACATGAATAAACCTTGAAAATATGTTGCTAAGGTTGAGGCCAATCTCTCCCAGTCACTGCAGACCCTGTTGTAGTAGTCTCTACACCTATTGAAGTTGTGCTGAATACAGTCTTTCTTACCGTGGGGGAAAATAAAAGAATATAATGCTAAGTGAAAGAAGCCAGACAAAAGAGGCCACATATTGTGTGGGTCCACTTATATGAAACATCCAGAGTCAACAGATCCACTGAAACAGACTGTGTAGACTGGTGGTTCCAGTGGCTGGGCGGGGAGGGGATGGAGAGGAGTTTGGGGAGTGACTGCTTCATGGGTATGAGATTTGTGTGTGTAGGTTGGTGGTGGGGGTAGGGTGGTGATGAAAATAATCTACAATTGCTGTGTATCACTGCACAACTGTGACTATACAGAAAGCACTCAATTGTACTTTAAAAGGATGAATCTTTTGGTATGTTCATTATATTTCAATAAATCTTATTTTTTAAATATCCACTTAAAATCCTTCCATGATTTGTATTAAGCAGGATAATTAGAGCTATTTGCCACAACAGCCAAACCTGTGAGCTGCTGATTCTCTTCACCCGCCAGAGGCATTCTGTTCTCTTCACTGAACGGCTTTGTGCCCCTGGAGGCTGGCTCCTGTGCACTGTGCCACCTGGGCTCCTTCCAGGCTGCCTTCTGATTGGGGTTGGCCAATGGGGAGCCCCTCTCAGGAGATGGAAGGCCAGGAGAAGAGGCAGGTCAGGGTATTTGTTTCCGCCTCGCTTCCTCCTGGTTCACAGCCTCTGAGAGGGTCTGTGTGCTGCTGCATTTTTTTTTTTTTTTTTTTTTGAGGTGGAATCTCGCTCTGTCACCCGGGCTGGAGTGCAGTGGCTAGATCATGACTCACTGCAACCTCTGCCTCCCAGGTTCAAGCGATTCTCCTGCCTCAGCTTCCCGAGTAGCTGGGATTACAGGCACCTACCACCACGCCCAGCTAATTTTTGTATTTTTAGTAGAGACAGTTATTCACCATGTAAGCCAGGCTGGTCTCAAACTCTCGAACTCCTGACCTCAGATGATCTGCCCACCTCGGCCTCCCAAAGTGCTGGGATCACAGGCATGAGCCACTGTGCCCGGCCTGTGCTTCCGACTAGAGCTCCTCTGGGTAGCTTCTCCTCTTTGGCTCCACTATCAGGGCTCTCATAACTCCACTTCCTCTCTATGCCCCTTCAGATCTAGAGGTCATAACAGCTTCCCACCTGTCATGTTTCTTCCCTTACCCTGCCACAATTCTGAAAGGAGTTCTTTCATTAAAATCTATTTACTCAAACCATCTGGGGCAATTTGTCTCTTGAAAGAATTCCGATTGATAACCCCCAAATCTCAGTGACTTAAATACCGGATTAATTCCTGAACATGCCAGTCTCATACAGGTCAGGTAGCCCTCTTCACTCTTAGAGCTCTGCCATCTGGAATACATGGCCTCCAACATGAGGCAGAGGAAGAGTGAGTTGGAAGATTGCTTGGGATGCTATCGGGAGCCAGACCTAGAAGTGGCTTATATCACTTCCGCCCTTGTTTCTTGGTCAGAACAAGTCACAAGGCCCCAAGCTAACTGCAAGGGAGATTGGGAGAGTGATGTGGCAAACATACGACATTGACTTTGGCTACGAAATTGCCTTCAGACTTTAATAAACTCCTTAAGAAGGCATAGAAGACACATCAGCCTCTGGCCTCAGCCTACCTTGCCATCTTTATACCTGCCACTGCCCCACGCTGTGCTTTTGCGTAAGTTGTTTTTCTGCCTGATTTTCCATGTTCCTTCTCCTCCACTTGGATATTCAAGTATTTACTTCAAAATTCATCTCAGTAATTAACTCCTCCAGGAAACTTTTCCTGACCAGCCCTTCCTCAGCTGGCTCTCTGTGCTACCACAGTCCCAGGAAGATGTCTCCATCATAACATTCCCATTTTTTTTTCTTTTGAGACGGAGTCTCAGTCTGTCACCCAGGCTGGTGTGCGATGGCACAATCATAGCTCATTGCACCCTCAAACTCCTGGGCTCAAGTAGTGCTCCCACCTTCAGCCTTGGGAGTAGCTGGGACTACAGGCTCACACCATCATGGCCAGCCTATTTTTGTGTCCTTTTTTATTTTTGAGATGGGTGTCTTACTTTGTTGACCAGACTGGTCTTAAACTCCTGGCTTCAAATGATTCCCCTGCCTCAGCCTCCCATAGCGCTGGGATTACAAGCATGAACTACGGTGCCCGGCCAACATTTACTATGTTGTGTTATAGTTTGACATTTCTTTGCCTCACCAATTAAATGTTTCTTGAAGACATGGACTATAATTCATTTCTACCTTTACCACTACCTACCACCATAGTCACTATCCAAACAATTATTTTAGTCAGAGTCAGTACCATTGCCTAGAGAGCACTTTAGAAATGTGTAGAGATGGTTTTAGTTGTCATAATAACCAGGAAACACTACTTACATTTAGGGTAGGTGCCACAGATGATAAACATCCTGCATTAAATGGGACAATCACTCATCATGAAGAACTATCCCCTGTCCTACAAGACTTTCAAGTGTCCCACTGAATTTTCAAATAGATTAAAAGCCTATTTATATCTTTCTGAAACTAGAACCTAATTCCATTTTACATATAAATGCTGTTTTGGTTGTCTATTGGTGCGTAATAAAATATCCCAACAGATAAGGGTTTAAAACCACAGAAGTTTATTGTCTGCTAAGACCCTGTGGGACGACTGGCTCATCTGGGCAGTTCTCCTGCTCCATGTGATATTGATTGGCACTACAGTCAGCGGGGGGCTTAACATAGCTCACGCACATGGCTGCCACTTGAGTTTGGAGCTGTCAGTTAGAGCACCTCAGGCCTCCATCAAATGGAGGGCTTGGGCTTCTCATTGTATGGTAGCTGGGTTCCAAGAGGTGGCAAGTAAAACAGCCAGTCCTCTTCAGGCTTGGGCTCAGGAGCCCCAAAACAGAACTTCAGCTGCTTTCTATTGGTCAAGGCCAGACTCAGGCTGGTCCAGACTTAAGGCAAGGACAAGTAAACTCCACTCTTGATGTGAGAGGCAGCTTGCCAGTACAGGGAGGAGAGGAAGATTGAGGGCCAACTTCAGACACTAACTAGTTACCTCACTCAGACACTTAGTGATTTTATCCAGCTACAAGAATTTTCCAGAAATATAACAAAGGTATAAACCAAGGGAAATGGGACCTTTGTTTGGTTTGGAATTTCATTTGTTGTATCTGAGTGATCGATACAACATACCTGTATCAGTCCATCTTTGTAGTTGTCACATTCATGGTGACTCAACATTTGCATTCAAGTATCCGATTATTTCTTCATGACTTCTAGTGAAATCTTGCCAAAGTATTGTATATATATTTTTAACTTTAGTTTTCCTTTGTATTTTTTATTACTTACATAAACTATATTTTTAAATTTCCTATCAGGGTAGTAAAGAAGTTATTGCATATTTGTTATAAAGAGGAGGTGTACTGATAGGGTTGAAAAAAAACACTGATTGCTAGTTTGGCATTCCTGTTTGGTTTCTATATTTTTCTTCTCCTTGATTTTAATTTTCTGCTTTGATTTATATTTTACTATCTCAAAATGTGTGCTTTGGGTCCAAATCAACTCAAATCTCTGAGCAATAGCACAGAGAATGTAAGTAAGTGAATGAATGAGTAAATAGCCAGCCTTATGACAATGTGTAATTCTTGTAGAATATGTAATATTTGTCTTTAAACCTGATTTTTCTCCCACTGAAATAGTTCTTTGTTATTTTCTTGTTTGAACCAGATTAATAAAATCTAGATATGTGTTGCATTAACACTGTTTTGTTTTATTGGTGTACCTTAATATAAATGACTTCCTGATTTATCTGCTACATAATCATATTTTTTAGTGAAACAAATTGTATATAACTATTTTGGATTTCTGACATTGCAATGTGCTTTGCCTCATATTAAGATGTTCTCCAGAAAAATACCATTAGACCACCTTTTAGTGAAGCCAACATATATACAAATATATTTATCACGTAGTTTTCCTTAAAATATTAAGTTGAGTAAATACTGTACTTAGAATATATATACCATCTGAAACTAAATTTAGAGATGTATCTACCAATAATCTGTTTCTTTAACTTCCTACTGCTTTTGTAAGTATAATGTGTTACTCTGTATTCAAGGATTTGTTTTCTAATATTTATACTTTCATATCAAAATACATACATGGATCTTTGGTCATTAAATCATTAGCATTTTTCACAATATAACCTTTTAAAGCAAGTAGGCAAATACAAAAGCCAAATAAATGCACTTAATGTTGGCTCTGAAAAATGTTACCCTCCTGTACTGGTAGACAGAGGCTTCCCTCCTGCTTGGTAGACAGATGTTGACCTTTGGTTCTGGTAGGAAGATATCACATCTCTGGCCTAGTAGACCACGCCATTCTCTTGGTCTGACTGGCAAATGCTGCCCTCCTGGCTGGGTAGACATTTGCTGCTCTCTTTGTGTAGTATATAGGTTTTACTTTCCTGCTGGTAGAGCAGTAGAGAGGCAAGGTCTCTAACTAAAATAGTCTCATAAATCATCATTCAGCGTCTACTCAGGACTGTTAGTCAACACTTGTGTAAGGTATGAATGGCCCCTGAGAAGTATATCATGGAAAGGATGTAGAGACATAATTACTTAACTACTGTTGCTACAATAGTCTAGGGTAAACAGTATCTATTTTCCTTCTTAACCTATTTCAAGAAGGGCAAGAGAAATCCGGCTTCACATCAAGCTTTGTCTACATGCTTTATAAAAACTGAACACTGGTGTGGAAGCCCCCTGAATATTCCACCACAGAGAGAAATTCCCCGCCTAAGCCAGCCACTATGTCTACTTCAGTTTTAGTTTGAGGAACTTGGTTGGCCTCAATTCTAATGTGGAAAGAGAAAAGTTAATCTTACTCCTTATAAGTGGAAATAGTGACTAATTTAACCCATAATATTTAAAACACAGGAAACATAGTTTTAAATTTTTTGACATACTCATGTCCTTTGAAAATCCCCTTTTTCTTCCCACGCAAATAATAAAATCCTTCTTTAATAGGTTAAAAAGTTAACATTATTTAATATTTGTACCAAGGAAAATATAATGAGAAAACCAGATGATGGTAAATTCTTTTTTTTTTTTTTTTTTTTTTTAGACAGGGTCTCAATCTGTCGCCCAGGCTGGAGTGCAGTGGCACGATCTCGGCTCATTGCAACTTCCGCCTCCCAGGTTCAAGTGATTCTCCTGCCTCAACTTCCTGAGTAGCTGGGACTACAGACATGTGCCACCAGATGGTAAATTCTAGAAGTGAATCCACCCAATATTGTTTATAATATTGGTGCATAATGTACTTGAATTATTTGCAAATTTAACATTCTTTAATTTGTCTTTATTTCAAAACAATATAAGGCCTCTAAAAATGAGCATTGGCCTATCATAAGGGTGTTTACAGAATGCAAGAGAAAAGTAATTCTTTTGACAAATGGAAGCATTGCCTCAAAGCGTGTGTGTGTGTGTATGTGTGTGTGTATGTATACAATATCTTGCCCATTAATCCATTTTCTAGCCATCATTACAGAACTGAGGAGCACCCATAAATTTCTTTCCTTACCCTGACATAAAATAGTACAAAGCAAATCACCAATTTCCTTTTCTGTTCAAGCAAAGTACATCCTCCAATTCAAGATTTAAAAATAATAAACATATTAGTCAGTAGTATTATTACAATTCCAAAATTCGGAATATCAGGGTTATTTTGTATATTTTTTTTACTCATTAAAGTTACTGCTTTTTAATAATTGCACATATATAACTATTGAATAAACTATTATAAACTATGTAAATCCCACTGCAATGATTTGATACTTTATGTAACTGGTTATAGAACAATACCTCTGTAGACTACCACAGAAGCAGTGTGTCCTATATGACATGGATATGTTACCATGTGGGCTTATGGTGTAGCCTTATTAATAAATAAATAAAGTTAAATACTTCTGAGGCCATCGTACTTTTTAGTTTATTTGACCACGTAAATACAGGTAACATTTAGAAAGAAGTTCATGAAGGGAAATAATTGGATTGGAGAGAGAAAATGTGAGAGGACAGAGCATTAAAATAATTAGAGGTTCAGCAGAATTTTATAGAATCAATTAGAACATTTCATTCTGGCTCGTACCATTCCGTTCTGCACAGAAATCATCACTGTGGCATCTTGTGCTTTATGATTTTGATAAATTATTTGTCAAAAAAACCTCAGTAAACTGATCCATTGTTAATTTTCAAGAGAGTGAACTTGAAAGGTAGTGATATTTAAACTTTGCTACTCACTACGAGCTCTGCAAAAATAAATACCTGCTTACAGATCTTTAGTAATGCAGTAGTGCATGTATGCCTGAATGCATAGCTGCATAGCTGAAGAAGAATAAAAATAATTGGCTAAAGTAAATGTTCAGTTGATATTTGGCTTATTGCATGCCTTCAAATTTAGGATTTCCTAAGTTGTATGCTATCCTCTTTTTAAAAATTCAATTTCTTTAGCACATAAACTGATATTAATATCTCGTATTTATATAGCATGCTGTAGATTTAAACATAATTTCCAAAATGTAACTGTTAATGGAAAGTATTGGTTGGGTGTGGTGGCTCATGCCTGTAATCCTAGTGCTATGGGAGGCGGAGGTGGGAGGATCGCTTGAACTCCTGTTGCCCAGGAGTTCAAGACTAGTCTGGGCAACATAGCAAGACCCCAACTCTACACAAAATACGAAACTAGCCAGGCATGGTGGTGCACACCTGTAGTCCCATTCACTCAGGAGGCTGAGGCAGGAGGATCGCTTGAGCCCAGGAGGCAGAGGTTGCAGTGAGCTATGATTGTACCACTGCACTCCAGCCTAGGCAACAGAGTGAGACCTTGTCTCAAAATTTAAAAAGCACTATCCCTATGTTTTAGATGAGGAAACTGAATATTTCCTCATCTAAAGAAATGTGCCCAAGATCACAAAATTAAAATGTGGTTGAATGCTGTATTTCTTCCTATTTTCATTTCTCATCATATTTTTAAATAGCATTTAGAATAGAGTCTCTAAACCATGTATGTATATGACCTTTTAAATAGAACTTGAGTGGATTTTTTTTAAATAACTTGGACACACTAGCTAATCTCTGTGTCCCTCAATGTCTTCATCTCTAAAATAGAGGTTATAGTAGTACCTGTGTTTGTTCATGGGAACTCAGCACAGTGCTCTACATATAGTAAGAGCTCAGTAAATGTAGACCATTACAATTACCAGGAGCACTGATCTTTATAATCCTTTCCTTGGTCTATATATAACCCCACTTTTTCAACGGGGCTTACTTTTGTGAATTCTAATTCCATTTTCTTTCCTTCAGTGGATCCTCAGTTTCATATATTAGGGTAGATTTTTTTCAACCTACCTTTCATCCTTTATTTGTGTGTGTGTATTGTATGTGTATCTATGTATACCTAATTTGGGCTTGGGCTTAGTTTTTCATGAATTACTTGTTCAATTTTCTTTTTTTTTTTTTTTTTTTTTTGAGATGGAGTCTTGCTCTGTTGCCCAGGCTGGAGTGCAGTAGTGCGATCTTGGCTCACTGCAACCTCTGCATCCCAGGTTCAAGAGTTTCTTTTTCCTCAGCCTCCTGAATAAATGGGACTACAGGCACATGCCACCATGCCTGGCTAATTTTTGTATTTTTTTTTTAGTAGAGATGGGGTTTCACCACGTTGGTCAGGCTGGTCCCAAATTCCTGACCTCAAGTTATCCACCAGCCTCAGCCTCCCAAAGTGCTGGATTACAGGCGTGAGTCACCTGCCCTGTCCTGTTCAAATCTTTTGCTATCTTTTATTGGGTTCTTGTGTCAGTCTGAGTTCTCTAGGAAGCAGAAGCACCAAGATAGACATCTACAGAGACATTGGTTAGGGGGAAAGCCTGTGAAGGATAAATGTGATTGGGGTAGATAGGGAAAACCTCCAGGCCTTAATGCAGATTTGACATTTGTGAAAAGAGAGAAGGAAGAGTGTCGGGGTAAAAGTGTCTCACTGCAATGCAGCTCTGAGAAAGTCTCAGCTGAGCCAGGAGGGAGTCCCAGAATAAAGAACACCTGTCACAGTAATCTGGTATTGGGAGGGAATAGTCAGGCCCTAGATGCTTGCCATGTTCAGTTGCTCTCTGGGAGCTGACCTGGAGAACCTGGCCTTGATACGAACACTACAGTGGATCCAGAGGTGTTGCAGCTATCTGTCAACTACGCTTCCTTAGCAGTATCTCTTGAAGGGACATCTGAGTAATGCATTTCCATGGTCATCACAGTTGCCCATTGATTTCTCACGGATACTAAGGAATCGTTATGTATTTTGAATATCAATCCTTTATTTGTTGCAATATTGCAAATATCTGTGGCTTGCCTGTTAACTTTGAGATGTCATTCACGAAAAGGGTATTTATTATTGGGTGAGTCTAAGTGTTTTTTGCCTCATAGGCTGTATATTATGTGGGATGTGGAATAGCCTAAAAAGAACTCTACCTAAGATTGCTGCAAGACTTATTCGTATGGCATTTGCTGCCAAGTTCCGATAGTACACATCTATACTGTACATCGAAATTTGGGCATCTCTGAGTTTTTGTCAAGTATCTGCTGCCTGATTGCATTATTTCTTAAGTCAATCTGTTGTCCACATACTTATTGAGCAATATGGTCCATTTGTAACAGAACAGGGACTTTTCCTGTTAACTGAGAATTAGGCTGGGATTGCTTAGAGACCACAGATCTGGTTCTGCAATGACTGGTGCCCATCATCCTTTCTCGGTCTATATAAGAAGCCTGAAAGTCAAAAGAATGAGAAAGAGTTAAGAGTTGTCAGCCTAGCGGAAGTGGAGGGAGAGGGGAGGAAACCAGAGAATCTCTTCTAAAAATTGGGAATAATTGACTAGAAGAAGGGACTGTCATTCTATTTCCTGGAAGACATCTGTGTTAAGAGAAAATTCCTCATACCCACATTCTCTCACATACCCGCATGTTCTACAAGCAAAGCATGGACCACCTTTTCTGGTCTTTTCAAGGATGTTTGCCTAGCACATGGCCTTGAAAGTTAGAGATGGTGTATCCCTCCAGAGCAAAGGGCATGCATGCTTGCTATCTAGTATCATAAAGATACCTGCCTCTAAGCAAAAGTTAGGCTCCCCGAGTGCCTATCTTAAAAGATTTGGGTTCCCGGCCGGGCGCAGTGGCTCATGCCTATAATCCCAGCACTTTGGGAGGCTGAGGTGGGCAGATCACCTGAGGTTGGGAGTTTGAGACCAGCCTGACCAACATGGAGAAACCCCACCTCTACTAAAAATACAAATTAGCCAGGCGTGGTGGTGCATGCCTGTAATTCTAGCTACTCGGGAGGCTGAGGCAGGAGAATTGCTTGAAACCTGGAGGTGGAGGTTGCGGTGAGCCAAGATCGCCCCATTGCACTCCTTTGCACTTTCTTGAAATGCAGCTCACTTCATGTGTAGGTGTCATCTGCCCCTCTTTATGACTCCTTGTGGGGGCCAGCACAAAATTGATGATACTCTGGCTACTGCACTTGCTGTGAATAAACTGTTTTTCTCTGACCTAGGAGTCTTGTGTTTCTTACCAGCATCCTTGGAGCTATGGCATGCTAACTGCTTAGCTTGCAAGTAAGTTTCAGAGTCTTCAATGTTCATGACAATTTGCTTAGGCAGTCAACATGATGCTCTTCCCTTGTGTTTATCTGAAAAGGGAATCAGGGAAAGAAGGCTAGACGGAAAGAAGAAATTGAATGGACCAGCTTGTATAATCACCACTGGATGGAGTATACAAATCATCGATCGCCACAATAATGTCCCATAACAAACAAAATGAAATTGTGGTGGCTACAACAGACATTTATTGCACTAAAAAATCTGAGAGTTTCAGCTGATCTGGGCTGGGTCTACTCATTTTTCTGAGGGCTGATGGCTGTTGAGTGACTTAGGAATTTGTCAACTAGGATAGCTTTGGCATTTCTGATCTTGGATCAGTGGGTCAACACAAACATGGCCTTCTCATGGTGATGGCAGTGAGCAAGAGCATGCAAGCCCAATTGCATCAACACTTTCCAAGTTCCTGCTTGTGTCTTATTTGCTAATGACCCATTGGCCAAAGAAATCCCTCAACCCCAAAACAGCATTGATTAAAGTCATGTTAAAGGGTGTGGACATAAGGAAAGTAAAAGAACTGGAACACTTGATGCAACCAATCTTCCAACAGGACAGGATATGTGAGTTTCTGTGAGTCCAGTGAGAAGGAAGGAATAGAGCTGGATTTGAGCCATCTACTTGGAATACCACTTAGGATCACTTCTTCCCAGGAAAGGAGACTCCAATAGCTGGATACTGTGGGTATCCCACAGATGGTGGGAGTATGTGAGTAAAAGCGACTTAAAGGGGTTGAACTGGAGCCAGGTCTCCCACGGTTTAGGGAACTGTGTGGTGGAGAAGTCCTTCACCATCGCCAAAGAACTCACACAGGCACCACGTGAGAGAGCCAGTGTTTTGAACGCTTGGGACAGTGGGTATTCATGACCAGTCCAATAACAAGAACTAATGTACAGAGAACTACCTTCCCACCTGGTCAATTTGCCTCAATCTCTCTTTCCTCGCTCCTGTCCCCATTGAACCTACACTTTGAAGAAGAAGGAAAAAGGGAATTGAGTGAGCAGACTATACCTCTTTTCACAATTTAGGGTCTTTGGTTACTAGTCAAACCTATACTAGAGGGAGAGGAAGATGAGAAAAAAGTGACTGCATCCTATGGAATCTGGAATCTGCCTAAGATGTTCTTAACAAAGTGTGTTTGATTAAAGAAAACAAAACCATCTTATATTTATACCTCTCCTGAATTAGAACTCTTTAATAAACCAGGTACATGATAAAATATGCTGATTGCTTAATTTTAGTTGACCAGTCAGCATTTAAGGAATATGATGCTTATTTATCCCCAATATTTAAACCCAAAAGGAATGTTGTCTATGGATAAATAAATTTTAAAAATAAAATAATTCAAGGATCGATACTATATCTTTTATAGGAAACATCATTACCAATACATCAATAAAAGATGACTAAACCTTGTCATTAAAAAATCAGGCTTGTAGCCTTTTTATTATAAAATTAATATGTGCTCACTTGTAGACAATTTCGGCAATTCAGCATAAAAACCTCATCCGTAATACCACAACCCAGAAGTAACATGTGTTAATATTTTGGTGAATTTTCATTTAATAGTTCTTCTCTATGTCTGTGTATATTTCTGAAGGTATTTTAGATTATACTGTATATCCAATATTGTATCTTGCTTTTTGAACTCAAAATTAGGTTATAATCATTTTTATATAATTAATAATTATTTGAGAAATTAATTTTAATGGCCTTATAGTAAGTAACATATGAAAGTACCATATTTTATTCAACAATTTCCCCCTTGTTCAATTCTTTCTGTTCTTTCACCCTTATAAATAGTGTCAGGATGTATAACATTCTCCATAAAATTTTGACATGACTTCCAATTCTATTTCTGTTGGGCTAGAAATGGAAATTCTACATGAACGGGTTTTCTTTTTAAAGAAAGAAAACCTTAAAAAAGGAAGGAAAGAAAAATGCATTTGGCAAACCGAATTGCCAAAATTGTCTGTAAGTGAGCACATATCAATTTTATGTCCACTGTAACTCCGAAGAACAATCATAGAAGCATCTGTGTCATAGCATTCTGTTAGCTTAAATATAAGTTGCCAAGGTAAAAGGCAAAATTAACGCATAATTGCTTTTGTCATTTTTTGTTTACTAGATGGATGTTTTAAATATATATAAAATATACATTTAATTAAAAATACACAAAATCTTGTCATTTGTGACAACATGGATGAACCTGGAGAACATTAAGTTACATAAGCCAGGCATAGAAAGACAAATACCACATGATCTCACTCATATATGGAATCTAAAAAAGTTGACCTCATAGAAGTAGAGAGTAGAATGGTAGTTACTAGAGGCTGTAGGAGCTAGAGGGGAGAGGGGTCTGTGAGATATTGGTCAAAGAATATATTAATTACAGCTAGATAGGAGTAAGTTCAAGAGATCTATTGTATAGCATGATGACTATAGTTAATGACCATATATTCCTGAGAAATGCAGAGTGGATGTTAAGTGTTCTTACCACACACAGACACACACACACACACACACACACACACACACAAAGCGTGTGTGTATACCTATTGTACTTTATCTTCTGGGAACTGTTTGTTTTTTGTTTTTTGCTTTTCTAACTACTACTGGCAACTTTTAAAAGCTCATTATATTAAAATTAATTTTTCAGATTGATTAGTAATAATCAAATTATGTAATCTTACATTTATTAAGAGCTCAGAAACTCTAATCTTATGAAAGTTGGTTTAACTTACAAATTTATTTAGGCTATTGAGGTAGTTTAGCCTTGTAAATAAAAAGCATTAAGTTGGAGCCAGAGAAATCAGATTTCAAAAGTTATCTTTACCCTTATTAGTCCTGTCATTTGTATTTGTACTTGACTTCTCTGAGCCCAAATTAACTTCAGTCATAAAACGGAGAGGATGATCCTGGTCTTTTAGAGTTTTTGTGAGAATTTAAATGAGATCATGCTTAAGAGAATCCAGCACGTAAAAGGTGTACAACATTTTATCTTTCTTTAAAATCAAACCATGAGAGAGCAACTAGATACACAGGGGAAAACTGATTAATGTGAAAAGTATAATTACTTTATGCCTTAACAGTTTCTTCCCATAATGTATTAGTTTTGTCTTTTTGTCTTGCTGGAGTGCAGGGTCTTGCTGGAGTGCAGTGGCATGATCCCAGCTCACTGTAACCTTGAATTCCTGGGATGATAGGTGTGCCACCATGCCAGACTAATTTTTTTGTATTTGTAGGGATGGAGTCTCACTATGTTGCCCAGGCTGTCTTGAACTCCTAGCCTAAAATGATCCTCCCACCTTGGCCTCCCAAAGCCCTGGGATTAAAGGCCAGAGCCACTGCTCCAAACCCAGCTTTTTTCTTTTCTTTCTGCTTCTCTTCTCTTCTTTTTTTCTTTTCTTTTTTAATGGCCATCATTATGTTTCCTGTCAATAGAGGTAAAAAAATCTCAAGTTAATACGTAAAAACTCTTACTCTATAAACCCCTTCCTCTTCTTATTTCCTCTTTAATAGGACTCCAAGTTTTGACTCAAGTCTTTCTTTCCTTCCTTTTTTTTTCAATGCGTCTTGTTCTCAGTTATTCAATGTTCTACTCAGTTCATTTTATTTACCAACTAGAATTCTTGCTTTATCCTCAACTAAGTGCTACTTTTCTCATTAAACTCCAAGAATATCCATCTCCTGACTGGCATACTTGTATTACGCTCAACTGGTCCTCAGAACAGAGAACTAAGTTTCATTTCTGTTTTACAAAGAAATTACAGTAACAATGAATTAACTGAATGAAGCAGGAGGACAGGGTCTCCAGGTGATGATAGTCATCAGACATATTCTGCATTTCATATTAAAATCAATTTGTTTTTCTATAGAAAGAAACATTGCATCCAAAACATGCAATTTTTAAAAAACTGACCCTAACTGAAATAACAGTGCATATTTATTCAGAGAAAGGTTAAAAATTGCATGAAGGATTTCCACTTCTGAAATTATGTTGAACTAAAAATCTTTGAGAGGATGTTCCTTTACAGAATATTTAACTTATTGATACACATTGGAGGCATTGCTGGTTTTGCAAATGATAAAGGAATTCTCTAAGGATAACATAGAACATACAACAACATAAATACAAAAAAAATAAAGAAACTGCAGAGCTGGGGCTAGAGCTTTTCGTATATGCTTAAAAATGTCTATAACAAATTTTACAGATATCAAGATAGTTGGGGAGAAGTTAGAGAGTTAGGATGAGGAAGAGCATATATCCAGATTGAATGATATTGTTCATGTTCTGGATCTTAGATCAGATAATAATTTTTATAACTTACATATTTATCACATATCTTATATACTAGTATTATGTATTTTTATTTTTATTTTATTTTATTTTTTTGAGACAGAGTCTCAGTCTGTTGCCCAGGCTGGGGTGCAGTGGTACAATCATAGCTCCCTGCAGCCTTGACCTCCCAGGCTCAAGTGATCCTTCTGCCTCAGCCTCCTGAGTGAATGGGACTACAGGCGTGCACCACCATGCCTGGCTAATTTTTTTTCTATTTTTTGTAGAGACCGAGTATTTCTCATGTTGCTCAGGCTAGTCTTGAACTCCTGGGCTCAAGGAGTCCACCCACCTCAGCATCCCGAAGTGCTGGGATTACAGTGAGCCACTGTGCCTGGTCGTATTACTTATTCTTAAATTTAAAAAGTTTAAATGTATTTTTCAACTTTTTATTTTAAAATTTTAAATACAGAGAAAAGTTGAAAAAATGGTACAAAGAATATTCGTGTACCTTCCACTAAGTTCAAAAATTAATATGCTGGCAAATGTTTAAATATTTCTGTCTATATACATGCATAAAATAATTTTTATTCCAAAATATTTGAAAGTCATTTGCAAACATATGAAACTTCACTCCTAAATATACCACTATAAAGTTTCTAAGAATAAGAATACTTTACTTAATCACAATGTTATTATTATGCTCAAGAAACTTAACAATAATTTTATATTATTTTATATCCAGTCTATAGTCAAATTCTCCCTCTTGGCTCCAAATTCCTTTTACAGATGTATATTTGAATGTATGGAATTTGATTATTGAGTTTGATTGCCCTTCTTTCTCTTTTAATCTAGGACAATCCTTGACTGGCTGGGCGTGGTGGCTTATGCCTGTAATCCCAGTGCTTTGGAAGGCTGAGGTGGGAGAGTCAACTGAGCCCAGGAGTTTGAGGCTGCAGTGAGCTGTGATCACGCCGCTGCACTCCAGCCTGGAAAGCAGAATGAGACCCTGTCTCTAGAAAAACAAAAAAGGGAGGAAAAAAAGAAAAATTCTTTACGCAAATATTTTTTCATGACACTGACTATTTGAAGAGGCTGAGCCAGTTTTCCTATACAGTATGTGCCATATCCTGACTGTTTCCCATGGTGTTGTTCAACCTGTTTGTCTATCCCCTTTATTTCGTGTATTTAGGTCTAGACTTGATTAAATTCAGGTTTAACCTATTTGTCAAGAATGTTTAATTTTGTTCTCAAGATAGGTAATATTGTGACTTCATATGTTATCAGGTGACACATGTCAGGTCGTCCTATTACTGGTGATACTAAGTTTGGATGGCAACTACCAGATCACCATGTTGTAAAGGTACATTTTACTATTTGGAATTAATAAATAATCTCAGAGGTGATCCTAGGGCACTGCAGGAATATCCTGTTCTCCCAACAGGATGTTCCACACTATGGTTTCAGCAAACATTTACTAGGTGTTGCAAAACCATGATTTTCTAATCCTGTCACACCAAATAGAAATTTTTCAGTACTTTTTTGTTTTTAAAAGTATGACAGTAGAGTTCTAGAGCTTTAACACATGAGTTAAACTTAGTGTGGTTTTTATTTGTTAGTATTATTATATAGTTAAGTTGACATAGAAACATTATTTTTTAAATATAGCACTATGGACTGAATTGTTTCCTTCTCAAATTCATATGTTGAAGCCCTAACCTCCAATGCCATGGTATTTGGAGATGGGGCCTTTGGGAGAGAATCAGGTTTAGGTGAGGTCATGAGGGTGGGACCCTCATGATGAGATTAGTGCACTTAAGAGATACCAGAGAGCCCTCTCTCTCTCCCTGTGCCCCTCTCTCTTTCTCTGAATGTGAGGCTATAGCTCAAAGGTGGCCATTTGAAAGGTAGGAATAGGGTCCTCACTAGAACCTGACCATGCTGGCAACCTCACCTTTAGCTTCCAGAACTGTCAGAAAATAAGTTTATGTTGTTGAAAGCCACCCAGACTATGTTATTTTGTATGGCAGCCCAAGCTGTCTAACCCATAGAGTTTTCTAAGTATTACCAAAGCCATTGTCCCACCTCCACTCCTAACACATTTCTCACAAATTGCCAGACATTTTATTAGGACCTATGACCCTCCACTATGAATTACATATACTGAAAAACATCGAGCAGCGTATTTTTTGCTATTTCTGTGTATCATTGCAGTGCAGACAAATGTGATACTAAGCAAAGGTTCTCATGGTTGCCTTCCCCATGGAGTCCAATAGGACTAATTTTTCACTATTATTAATAATGCACATCATTGAATCTAGGTCTTTCTCCAAGCTTTTTATTCCTTAGGATAAACTCTAAAGATCAAAAAACTTGATCACAGTTATAAGCCTTTTAAAGACTTATGATCTGAATCACGAGTTCACTTTCCATAAATATTGTACTAAGTTCCACTTACACTAGCTGTTTGCAACTGTTCATTTAAATACCACAATCCTCTATGCTAATCATTAGAATTTAAAATATTTTATAAATATAATGGAAAAACATTTAATTTGTAATTTCTTTGATAACATATTTTTTCATTTTAATTAGACATTTGTATTTTTCTGTAACTTGTTTTTGTCATAGCATTGTCAATTTTTCTATGACAGTTTCAACATTTTCATAATGATGAATGTTGAATGACTACCAACCAGGTTATATTTGATTGCAAATCAGTTTTTACATTTTGACTTTTGAAGAAAGCTGTTTTATTAGATACTGTGGTCCGACCAGTGTTAAAGGGACACTAGGAAATGTGGGAAGAAAGTATTTCTTTGTATCTTGTTTCTGGAAAGCTTATTTAACACATACGCATGAGAATCAGGTAGGCTAAGTGTGTTTTAAGTCAATGCCATTTCTAAGAGGATATCTGATTTTAATAAATATTTTAGTAATGAATCTAAATGTATTTATTAAGTGCCCAAAGCATAGCAATACTCAGAGAGCAAGTTTAAAAACTATTCTTCCTTTGCTATTCAGCTTCTTCATCAAGGTTTACTTATGGTATTTTTTAAATATGGTCATGCTATCAATTACCAGAGATGGAAATACATGGTCATACTGTAGAAATTTTAAAATTAAAACTTGTCCATGCCTATTTTGAATTAGAATTTATGAAATTAAAAGATTAGCTAAATACATTTTCTGCCTTTTGCAAGCTTTGCTAACTTGAAACTTCCCTTCTCCTTATACACTTCCTCAAAGGTGAGATAAGAAAATCAGTAATGCTCGGCCTTGGTTACCAACTGTGCTAGATGATATTGCTGCACACCATAGCCAAATGGCAGCTTCTTTCTATTGTCTGTAGTGAATCCATCTTCTGGTCATTCAGCCAAGGTGCAGCTTCACTTTGAGGAGCAAACATAGCTCTAAGGGCTGACATATCTGAATCACAGTTTTTGCTACCAATAACATAGCCTGATACATTATCATTATAGTGACATGACTTGGAGAAATATAGGATTTTGCTTTGGTATTTGTCAGTTACACTTTATATTTTATTTTTTATTTTTATTTTTATTTTTTGGAGACAGAATCTCACTCTGTTGCCCAGGCTGGAGTGCAGTGGCATGATGTCAGCTCACTGCAACCTCCACCTCCTGGGTTCAAGCGATTCTCCCGCCTCAGTCACCTGGGTGGCCGGGATTACAGGCACGAGCCACCACGTCTGGCTAATTTGTATATTTTTAGTAGAGACAGGGTTTCACCATATTGGCCAGGCTGGTCTCGAATTCCTGGCCTCAAGTGATCCTCCCGCCTCAGCCTCCCAAAGTGCTGGGATTATAGGTGGGAGCCACCTCCCCTGGAAGTTACACCTTATTTTGCAGTTATTTTTGTGTTTGGCTAATTCTACTCACCATCCTTCCAACACTGTAACTCTCAGAGGGCAGAGATGTGTCTCACTTATCACTCTATTCCTGCAGAGAGTTGATGTGAATATCTGTTTTAGGAAATTGAGTTAAGTCATCCTGTTTTTAGTTTGAGTTATTTGAAAATAACTAATAACTCCATATTGCTGTTTAAAAAACTAACTCTATAATTATGTGGAAATATAGATCCATGTTTTACAATCCTTAGATTTATTCTAATGTCTGGTTTAAATTCTCTCTGCTGTAATTTCTATCTGCCACATGGGACTGAGAATAATTGTTTTGTATCATTTATATACAAACCTTTTTAATACTCAAAAACAAGACTCAGTCCTTCTTAAACCTTCTTTATTTCAGTTCATATAAATTCACTTCCTTTACTCACTCTTTACTACCAAATTTTAAATTATCTCTGTCTTTTTATGATGAACCTCCTCCAGGTTCCTATGCAGAACTTTATGAAAGTTCTGACTAATGCATAGTTGTTTGCACAGTGGTAAGTCATCTGCATACTTGTGGAACCCAGAGATCAATAGAATCATGAAAACAAGAGCAAACTTTGGATGTGAAAGAAATCAGTAAAGGCCAAATAATTTCCCATGTCACCCCTCTAAGTAGAAAATTGGGCAGCAGAGGGTTTGTTTAATATGATGCCTTTTTGTTAGTCATCTTGTGAATCTAATAGAGGAACTGTTTCTGTTCTTCTAGTGTATTGAGATAAGTAGCAAGAAAGTGCCAATTCAAATTTTGTGAAATAAATGAAATTTTCTACCAGATTAGGTTTTGAAGGACAGATTCAGTCAACAAGCTCTGTTTAACATATATGAAGATAATGAAATTGATTCACTGAACCATGCAGTTAGAATGTGGTTTTAATACCGTCAGTGATCCAAATATACGTTTACTCTGGGATTATAGTATGAACACTCAAAACCTCTGTGTCCTAATCAGTGGTGCGTGACCAAACTACAGCAAAACCATTGATTTAAACTGTAGTTTAAAAGTTTGGTGTGATACCAAACTACAGCAAAACCATTGATTTGGCCACTAAATTAGACAAAAAGGTATCCATGGCCTCATAGTTCCAAGCTCTAATAAACTACCCAGAAATAACTGACAAAAGGTAAAATCTTCCATATGACCTTCCAATATTTTCTCTCTGGCATGGCAAAAGAGAATACAAACTTCTTTTGAGCCTGTTGATTTGGGGATTTGACTTTATTGTGAAGCAGCAACCCTATTTTTTGTTAGTGCCAGTCATTCCAGCTAAGTTTACCCAGGGGATGTGAAGAGCCCCAAATCACTGGTGGTAATTGAGTCAAACCGTATTAGTAACCGCAATGTGAGTCTGCAGTGAACAGAAAATTCCACTCACAGTGGCTTACATATGTAGAGATTGAGGTGTCTCATGCAAAAAGGTATCCACAGTAGGTGAGGAGTTGGTGTAGCAGCTCAGCATTTTCCTTTGTATTTGTCTACTATTCTTACATTATTTTTATTCCCATGCTCGTGTTTGCCTTATTGTCACCTGATGGTGGCTACACTGTAAGCCCTGTAGTCACATACCATTCATGATGAAGAAACAGGAAGAAGGAAGAAGAAGCACCAGAAGTCATCTGTATTTTCTTCTCCTTTTCCTTTTCTTCTTCACACATACACAAAAGTAGGAATATTGATTTTGTAAATCTCCAGATTCAACTACTATCAGCATTTTGCCAATCTAGTTTCATCAGTTCCCTTCTGGCTTTAAAAAGTATGTAATAAAGCAAGCAAATCTCAGACGTCATATCATTTCATCCACAAATATTTCAGAATGGTGTGTAGTGGACCATTTGGTTAGGTCATGGATCTGCCTTCGGTTCAGGTGTTCCTCTGCCTCAGCCTCCCCGTAGTGGGATCCGGCTAATTTTTTTTTTTTTTTTTGGATTTTAGTAGAGATGGGGTTTCACCATGTTGGCCAGGATGGTCTCGATCTCCTGACCTCATGATCCGCCTGCCTCAGCCTCCCAAAGTGCTAGGATTACGGGCATGGGCCACCATGCCAGGCTTAAAGTCAACAATAATTTCTTAATGTCACCTTGTACCTAGAACATAATCAAATCCTCCTAATTTTCTCAAGTGTTTGAATCAGGAGCCAAACAATGTTGATTGCTAAGTCTCTTGTAATTTATTGTGATATAGATCCCTCTTATTTTTATGTCATTTACTTGTTCAAATTTTTTTTTTTAAAGAATTTCCCACATCCTTAGATCCCTCTTATTTTTATGTCATTTACTTGTTCAAAATTTTTTTTTAAAGACTTTCCCACATCCTGGAAGTGGCTTTATGTTTTATTTTACACGTTCCTGTAGGGACTTGGCTAAATATGTGACTAAATTCAGTCTAATTTTGGGGGTTAAAAGTATTCCAGAGATGGCGATGATCCTATTGTCTTACATCAGGAGACTCACACTGGCCGATGGTCTCATTTTTCCAATGCCAGGACTAATCAGTGAGTTCATGTGTGATCAGCCTGATCCATCCACTGTAAATTCCCCACCCATATTTCATCTAATAGTTTTGACACTTATTATTTTATTTTATTTTCTCTTCTTCTTCTCCTTCTCCTTCTTCTGAGACAGGGTCTCACTCCGTCTCCCAGGCTGGAGTATAGTGGCAAGATAATAGCTCACTACAACCTTGAACTCAGGGGCTCAAGCAATTCTCCTATCTCAGCCTCCCGAGTAGATGGGACTACAGGCCCACGCCACCATGCCTGGCTAATTTAAAAACATGCTTTTTTTGTTTTTGTTTGTTTGTTTGTTTTTTGATAGAGATGGGGATCTGTGTTGTCCAGGCTGGTCTCGAACTCCTGGACTCAAATGATCCTCCTGCCTCAGGCTCCCAAAAGTCTGGAATTACAGGTATAAGCCACTGTGTCTGGCCAATTTTGGCACTTATTAATAATCAAGTCTTAGGTCTCTTTTGTCATTTTGGAATTGAAATGTGATGATTTTCTAATTCTTTCATTCTTTCTATATTTATTAACAGAAACTCTTCCATAAAGAGAGCTCTTTATCAATCATTTGTTTACCAGAAAAATAAAATACATACAAGAAAGACAGAATAAATGTTTTATGTGTCCCTTTATCTATTTTTTATGGTAATAAGTTATGTCCTAGCCACTTCTACTGATAAGCCATGGGATGATTTTCTTCTAGCATTATCACTGACGATTTCATTTGTATATATATGTTGTGTTTTTAGTAATTTGAGTCATTCTTTTTGATCCCAAATGATCTAATCTTTGGACAATGAGAGACCATTCAAGTTGGCTCCTGTGACCTTCTGGCATCCCATTAGCCTTTGACAGATTCCTTGCCTCCTGATACAAGGAAGGACATTCATTTTGTACATTTCTTTACTCAGCTCTACTATTGGTCATTTTTCCAAGGTGCCCTTGTTCATTTTAGTGGGTACTAGTGTGCTCATTGCTACTGGGTTTGCCATTGTTCCTGGGTCTTTTCAGTGGATAGAATTAGGAATGTGTACTTTTTTTTTCCAAGAAAAAATACATCATGAATTCTAATATACACTTGTCTTGATAAATTTCCATCTGTCCTTTAGAAAAAGGCTAATTGATTTGAGATGTGTACTTTTTATGTTGTACTAATTAGAATTAACTTTGCTTCATAGAAGAGATATACTTGTAATATTCGCCCACGTAAGATCAAAGCTTTTATTGCTCATATAAATGCGATCTGACGATGCACTGTTCAAGGGCTCGTTCGGCAGCTCTGTGTTATCATCAGTGACCCAGGCTCCTGTCTTTCTTGCCATCTTAACATCTCGGCTTCAGTTAGCATGGGCCACCATTCAATCTACTCATTAGTCAACCAATTAAACCAAAAACCGGAAGACTCCAAGCTGTCTAAGTTTTCACAAGGAATCCAGAATAACTGATAAGCACACCCATATCCACAAATTCAGCTTGACTAAGTTTGAATCCCTTTTTCCTTGGCATCACATACTCAAAACCTGTTTACATCTATATTCTCCAGATTTTTGCCAACCATATTGATGTGTACTCTGTATCTTTTCAGGTATGACTTTTAAATTGTTCCTCTGCGGAATCCTGGGATCTGACTCCAGGTATAGGTCTAGAGATAATGTGACAATAATGGAATGGCATGAGGAAGAATTACATTTCTCCCTCAGGGTAACTCCTTTATACAGGAATTCTATAAGGTCTTTCAGCAAGGCAGGAACCATGTTGTCAGACAGGAGAGGTAGGGGTGCTTCAACTGACAACAAGGAGGTTTAATGGAGGCTTTCAGGTTTGGTGCTGTCTGAGGCCTCTGAATTCTCCCATATGTCTTCCTTCTAATTCTTGAAGTTCTGCTCTTTCCCACTAAATACCCTACCTTTCACATAGGAGACCTGACAGAAACAACAGAGTGTAATTTAGAGCTTGTCGTTCTTTGTTTGATATATCCATGATTGTTAAAATTAACCATCTGATTAACCCACGGTCTTTAACTATCCTCATGCCCTTCATACTGTTCTATGGCAGGTCCCAAAGCTTTTTTTTTTCTTTTTAGATTTTCTTTTATATTTTTCCATAACCCAAAGGTTTTAATGGACTCTTTTAATTAGCTACTTTGCCATCTGCCATGGACTTCTAAGAGTCCCATGTCTTAATGTTGAACGTGCTTCCGTTATATTCAGGCACAGCCAGTAAAGAATCCTGGATTCTCCCTGACCTTCTTTTTCCTGAAGGATTGTTAATGTGACCTCCACAAACTAACTTCAGAATTAGTCAGGGTTCTTAGTTGCAAGTAACAGAAATGACTTTTAGCTGATACAAGCAGAAAAGAAGTATACTAAAAGGATTTTGAAAAGAATCATATAGGGGGCTAGAGAGGTAGGCTCAGAAAATGGGCATAAAAAAGGAGAAACTCAGCAAGGAAAATGGCTAAAATCCTACGCAAAACTGATTTGGGTAGGACACTGTTACCACTTTCACCGCACCCTGAGCACAACAACTAGCAGCTGTAACACCACTGGCAGCACCAGCATGTTTGCAATTGCTGCTGCTGCTGGCACTGCTACCACCACGGCCCTTGAATACTGCGTGCTACTGTAGTACTGAATACTGATATCACTGTGGCCCTCGAATACTGGATGCTACTGCAGTACTGAGTACTGATACCACCGTGGCCCTAGAACATAGGATGCTACTGTAGTACTGAATACTGATTCCACCATGGCACTCAAATACTGGATGCTACTGCAGTACTGAATACTGATACCACTGTGGTCCTTTGCTCTGCCCTCCCACTGATGAATCCAAGCTTCCTTAGGTCTTTATGTCACTAGCTCCAGATTCAACATCTTTAAGAGGCTTTTCTTTTTTTTTTTTTTTTTTTGACTGAGTCTTGCTCTGTCACTCAGGCTGGAGTGCAATGGGGATACCTCGGCTCACTGCAACTTCTGACTCCGAGGTTCAAGTGATTCTACAGCCTCAACCTCCCAAGTAGCTGGGATTACAGGTGCACACCACCACGCCCAGCTAATTTTTGTATTGTTAGTAGAGATGGGGTTTCTCCATGTTGCCCAGGCTGGTCTCAAACCCCTGACCTCAGGTGATCCATCTGCCTCGACCTCCCAAAGTGCTAGGATTGTAGGTGTAAGCCACCATGCCCGGCCCTAAGAGGCTAATTCTAAAGACTGGCTAAGCCTTGATTATGCACTGATGACATAACTATCACAATTCCTGGAAAGCAAGTGTCTGTCCTTTACTTCTTTAGGGGGAGGTAGGCTCTGCCATCTATAAAGACTCGAAAGGTAGGGAAGTGCCCCAAACATTAAAAGGGGTTTCAGATAAATATCTACTATGAGTTGGGAAATGCTATGTATGTTCTGAGGTTGGAAATTATGAAGAAAAGGTGGAAAAAACTCTGGATTAGAAGCTGGGTCCAGAACAAGGGGAGCCCTGGCAATCAAAGAAAGGCAGTTAGATTTTATTTGATAGACATAAAAAGTCACTGGAAATTTCAAAGGAAATTTGTGCAAAGGAATAAAAGGGGGGTTTAGGAATATTAATCTGCAACAGTTAGTGTAGAAGCACATTTGGAGAAAGGAGGTTTTAGAGGCAGAGAAACCAAAGAACATTTCAGAAAACTCTCTAAATAGAAGGTGACATGTGCCTGAACTTAGATATTGTTTGCAGTGATGAAGGTGAAAAAAATAGGAGAGTATTGTAGAGATTAAATTCTAGAGCTCCCTAACAGAACCCATGTCTCACCAAAGTATTACCATATTCAATTTTCTTGACAATAAAAGTACCACAGTCTCATTCAGAAATGTTCTATTCCCAAGTGAACTCAGTGGCTGCCAAGGGCAGCAGCTCTCAGAGTATGGACATTTGGGGTTTCTGAGACCCTTGTAGTGGTTCTGCAAGGTTAAAACTATCTTCATGGTAATACTAAAGTGTTATTTGCCTTTTTCCACTGTGTTGAAATTTATACTGATGATGCTAAAGCACTAGTGGCTAAAACTGCTCCTTAGCATGACTCAAGGCAGTGGTACTAAACTGTGGTAGGCACTGATCATTGTATTCTTTACCCATACACTTGTAGCACAAAGAAAAAGAAAGAAAAATGGGCCGGGCGCAGTGGCTCACTGGTAACCCTAGCACTTTGGGAGGCCAAGGTGGGCAGATCACGAGGTCAAGAGGTTGAGACCATACTGGCTAACATGGTGAAACCCTGTGTCTACTAAAAATACAAAAATTATCTAGGCATGCAGGCATGCACCTGTAGTCTCAGCTACTTAGGAGGCTGAGGCAGGAGAATAGTTTGAACCTGGGAGGTAGAGGTTGCAGTCAGCCATGATCACACCACTGCACTCCAGCCTGGTGACAGAGTGAGACACTGTCTCGAAAAAAAAAAAAAAAAAAAAAAAAAAGAAGGCAGTTTTACTTAAGAATATCATTGATGACACTGATGATGCAGTAATAGGTATTAATTTTATTAAATCTTGATCCTTGAGTACACAGCTTTTTACTAATCTATTTGATAAAATGGGAAGTATGTGTGTGTGTACAAAAACCATGTTGTCAGACAGGAGAGGTAGGGATGCTTCAACTGACAGCAAGGAGATATAGTGGAGGCTTCCAGGTTTGGAGCTATTTGAGACCTTTGAATTCTCCCACGTCTTCCTTCTAATTCTTGAAGTTCTGCTCTTTCCACTAAATGGCCTACCTTTCACACAGGAGACCTGACAGAGACAACAAAGTGTAATTTTGATCTTGTCATTCTTTGTTTAAGGCATCCAAGATTGTTAAAATTAACCATCTGATTAACCCACAGTCTTTGATTTACTCATACCCTTCATACTCTTCTATGGCAGTCCCCTAAAGCTTTTAATGGACTCTTTTAATTAGCTATTTTGCCATCTGCCATGGACTTCTAAGAGTCCCATGTCTTAATATTGGATGTATTTTCATTACGTTCAGCCATAGCCAGGCAAGAATCCTGGATTCTCAAGGATTCACACACACACACAAACACACATGTGCACATCCACACACACACATATTGAGATAGGGTCTCGCTCTATCACCCAGGCTGGAGTGCAGTGGTGCAATCATGGCTCACCGCAGCCTTGACTTCCCAGGCTCCAGTAATTCTCCCACCTCAGCCTCCTGACTAGCTGGGAACACAGGTGTGTGTCATCATGCCTAGCTAATTTTTGTATTTTTGGTAGAGACAGGGTTTCACCATGTTTCCCTGGCTGGTCTCAAGCTCCTGAGCTCAAGCAATTCACCCACCTTGGCCTCCCAAAGTGCTGGGTTTACAGGCCTGAGCCACCACACCCAGCTGGGAAGTATATATAAACACTTCTACTGCATATCAAAATATATAGAGATATTTTGAGGAAAACAGTTTTATCGTTGTTTAAACTGCAAACTGAATTAGCCTCCTCCATACATTGGAACATTAATTTTTTTTCAGGAAAGTATGACTGACAGACATGGAGATTAAATAACTTGCTCCTGAATGACTTTTGGGTAAATGAAGTTAAGATAGAAATAGAAAAATTATTTCACAGAAATAAAAAAATAGAGAAACAACTAAACAAAATCTCTGGGATGCAGCAAAAGCAATGTTAACAGGAAAGTTTATAGAGCTGAACGCATACCTCAAAAGGTTAGATTTCAAATTAATAGCATAACATCACACCTAGAGGAACTAGAAAAAGAAGAATGAACTAACCTCAAATCTAGTAGAAGAAAAGAAATAACTAAAATCAGAGCAGAACTGAACAGAATTGAGACCCAAAAATCCATACAAAGGATGAACAAAACCAAAATTGGTTCTTTCAAAGGATAGACAAGATCAACAGGTGACAGCTAGATTAAAGGAAAAAAGAGAGAAGATCCAAACAAGCACAAACTGAAACAACAAAGGTGACATTACAACCAATTCTGTAGAAATACAAAAGATCCTCAGAGACTATTACGAACACCTCTATTCACACAAACTAGAAGATCTGGAGGAAATGGATAAGTTCCTGGAAACACACAACCTCCCAACATTGAATCTGGAAGAAATTGAAACCCTGAACAGACCAATGTTATGTTCCAAAATTGAATCAGTAGTAAAAACCCTACCAACCAAAAAAAAAAAAAAAAGCCCTGGATCAGACAGATTCACAGCCAAATTTTACTAGATGTACAAAGAAGAGCTGGTACCAATCCCACTGAAATTATTTCAAAAAATTGAGGAGAAGGGACTCCTCCTTAACTCCTTCTACAAAGCCAGCATCACCCTGACACCAACACCTGGCAAAGACACAACAAAAAAAAAGAAAAGTACAGGCTAATATCCCTGATGAACATAGACACAGAATTCCCCAGCAGAACACTAGCAAACTGAGTCAAAGAGCATATCGAAAAGTTAATGCACCATGATCAAGCAGGCTTCATTCCTAGGATGCAAGGTTGATTCAACATATGCAAACCAATAAATGTGATTCACCACATAAACAAAATTAAAAACAAAAAGCATATGATCATATCAATAGACGCAGGAAAAGCCTTCAATAAAATTCAATATCCCTCATGACAAAAACCCTCAACAAACTAGGCATGAAGGAACATACCTCCAAATAATGGGTTATCTATGACAAAGCCACAGGCAATGACATACTCAATGGGCAAAAGCTGGAACAATTCTCCTTGAGAACTGGAAAAAGACAAGGATGCCCATTCTTACCACTTTTATTCAGTATGGTACTACAAGTCCTAGCCAGAGCAATTAGACATGAGTAAGAAATAAAAGGCAACCAAATAGGAAAAGAAGAAGTCAAACCATCTCCCTTTGCTGACAATATGATACTATACCTAGAAAACTCAAAAGTCTCTGCCAAAAGGCTCCTGGAACTGATCATCAACTTTAGTAAAGTTTCAGGATAAATAATCAATGTACAAAAGTCAGTAGCATTTCTATACACTAATAATGTTGAAGCTGAAAGCCAAATCAAGAACACAATCCCATTTGCAATAGCTGCAAAAAGAGTAAAATACCTAGGAATACATCTAACCAATGAGGTGAAAGATCTCTATAAGGAGAATTACAAAATGTAGCTGAAAGAAATAGTAGATAATACAAACCAAAGGAAAATATTCCATGCTCATGGACTGGAAGAATCAATATTGTTAAAAGGCCAGACTGCCCAAAACAATCTACAGATTCAACACCCTTCCTATCAAACTACCAATGCCATTTTTCACAGAATTAGAAAACTATTCTTAAATACATATGAAACCAAAAAAGAGCCTGAATAGCCAAAGCAATCCTATGCAAAAAGAACTAAGCTGGAGGCATCACATGACCCAACTTCAAACTATACTATAAAAGACTACAGTAACCAAAACAGCATGAGTACTGGTACAAAAACAGACACATAGACCAATGAAACAGAATAGAGAACCTGGAAATAAACCTCATACCTACAGCTGTCCAATCTTTGACAAAGTTGACAAAAACAAGCAATGGGGAAAGGACTCCCTATTCAATAGATGGTGTTGGGGATAGCTTGTTAGTCATATTCCAAAGAATGAAGCTGGACCTCTGCCTTTTACCATATACAAAAATCAACTCGAGATGGATGAAAGACTTAAATGTAAGACCTCAAACTATAAGAATCCTAGAATAAAACCTAGGAGACACCATTCTGGACACTGGCCTTGGGAAAGAATTCACGATTAAGTCATCAAAAGCAATTACAACAAAAACAAAAATTGACAAGTGGGACCTAATTAAACTAAAGAGCTTCTGCATAGCAAAATAAACTATGAACAGAGTAAACAGCCTAGAGAATGGGAGAAAATATTCACAAACTATGTATCTGACAAAGCTATAATATCCAGAATCTATAAGCAACTTTATTCAACAAGCAAAAAACAAACAACTGCATTAAAAAGTAGGCAAAATACATGAACACACATTTTTCAAAAGAAGACATATATGTGACCAACAAGCAAATGAGAAAATGCTCAACATCACTCATCATTAGAGAAATGCAAATAAAAACCACAGTGAGATACCATCTCATACTAGTCAAAATAGCTATTATTAAAAAATCAAAAAACAACAGATGCTGGTAAGGCTGTGGAGAAAAGGATACACTTATACACTATTGTTGGAAATGAAATTAGTTCAGCCACTGTGGAAAGCAATTTGGAGATTTCTCAAAGAACATAAGAAACAGAACTACCATTTGACCCAGCAATCCCATTACTGGCTATATATCCAAAGGAAAACAAATAATTCTACCAAAAAGACATATGCACTTGTATATTCATTATGGCACTACTCACAATAGCAAAGACATGGAATCAACCTAGGTGCCCATCAGTGATGGATTGGATAATAAAAGGTCGTACACACTACACAGACATAAAAGAAACAAAATTATATCCTTTGCAGCAACATGGATGTAGCTGGAGGCCTTTATCCTAAGCAAATTAATGCAGGAACAGAAAACCAAAATATTCTATGTTCTCATTTATAAGTGGAAGCTAAACATTGGGTATTCAAGGACAAAAAGGTGACAACAATAGACGCTGTGGACTACTGGAGAGGGAAGTGGGGGAGGAGGGGAAGAGCTGAAAAACTGCTAGGTACTATGCTCACTACCTGGGTGACAAGATCTATCGTAACCCAAATCTTGGCATCATGCAATATACCCATGTAACCAACTGGCACATATACCCACTGAATCTAAAATAAAAGCTGACATGATTTAAAAAAAGATTGATGATAAATATGATCTTTCATCCTTGGCTATTTGGCAGATATTTTCTTCAAAGTGAATTAAATGAACATGTCACTTCAAGAAAACAATACTACTTGTTTCCCATGATAAAATTTAGAATTTTGAAAAATTTCTATCAGTCACCATGAACTAGACAGTATCCTAACACTTAACGATCTTTCTAATGATTGTTAGTGAAATTAATAAATGTGATTTTTTTGGTATGGTATAATGAACTATGTCAGTATTTAGAAGATCTATATAGCTCAGTGAACCAATAATTGCCATGATGAAGGCAAGATGTTGCAAAATCATGGGTAAGAAATCCACTCAAAGTGCAAGACAGATCAATAGATTTTACTGTAACAGAGAATGTAAAGTTCACTGCTATGATTTTAGATTCCATGTTGCAACTAACCTCTAATAAACTATCACTTGTGCAGTTTTGATGTAGTTATCAAAGAATAATATCCACAATTATCTGGAAAGGCTACTAAAATACTATTCTCTTTTTCAACCGTGGGTCTACATAAGACTGGATTTTCTTCATGTACTTCAACCACAACAGTGTACTAGAACAGATTGAATGTAGAAGCAGATATGGAAATCTGAATTCTTTTCTATTTGGCAAAATAGTAAAGAGATTTGCCGATATGTAAAATAATACCAGTCTTATTATTTTTCAGTTTTGAAAAGTATGTTAACATTTAAATAGTTTATTATTACTTTTCACAAAAAAACACTTTCCTGATTATTATTATTATTGTTGTTTTTATAAATGACATCATTGGCCATTAGGGAAATACAAATCAAAGCCACAGTGAGATACACTTCACATCCACTAGTGTGACTACTGAAAAAAAAAACAGTAATGAATATTTCTACACTGCTGGCAGGAATATAAAATAATATGCTGCCTCTTTGAAAAACAGTTTGATAGTTCCTCAAACAGTTAAACAGAGAGTTACCTATCATATGACCCAGAATTTTCATCCCTAGATATATACCTAAGAGAACTGAAAATATATGTTCATGAAAAATCTTGTTCACAGATCTTCAGAGCATCATTATTCATAATAGCCCAAAGTGGGAACAATGAAGATGTCTATCAGTTGATGAATAGATAAACAAATGCGGTAAACACACACAATGGAATATAATCCGGTCATGAAAATGAATGAAGTGCTGATTCATGCTACAACATGGATTAACCTGAAAACGTTATGCAAAGCTAAAGAAGTTAGTCACAATAGGCCATATTCTATGATTCCATTTATATGAAATGTCTAAAATAGGCAAATCCATAGAGACAGAAAGTAGAATAGTGATTTTCAGAGGCTGGGGGAAATAGGAATGGAGAGTGACTGCTAATGGATATATAAGTTTCTTTTGGAGTGAAGAAAACATTCTGGAATTAGATAGTGGTGATGGTTGCAGAACCTTGTGAGTATACTAAAAAAATACACTTTAAAATGGTGCATTTTATGGTATGTAAATGATATCTCAATAAAAAATATGTGCCAGGAAAAAAAAAAAAGTGTATCATTAGTGCTCAGCGTGATCTGGGAGACCAAAATAGATGCTCCTTTATTAACTAAGATGGACTCTAAAAAGTTGCCTATTAGTTGAGGGTTTAGGACCCAGCTGGCATGGCAGATTTATAGATTCCCATGGCTACAAGAAAAACAAATTATTGCTAAACTCTCCAGCCACAGGAGCTATCACACCCCTCCTATCTCTGATTTACAATCCAGACAACTTCAACTCTGATTGGATAGAGGACTGGCCTTACAAATATTTTTTTCTGGTAAGTGACTGCAGACCTTAAGCCAGTTTCAGTCAATTTATAGAGGCTGCACACAAACTGTCTTTTTGTCCTGTGATTCACTGTTTGATGTAAGAACCAAATTCCACCTCATTTTAATGCTAAAATCCTGCCTCACGGTGAACATGGGATGTATGTTACACATATGTTTACCCATGCATTTGGCTCCCTACATAAAGATGTAAAGCTTTTCTCCAAAACCTGCTGAACATGTACGATTTTACTGTGTAATTTGGAGACTATAAAGAATAAAACTCGGGGGGGTGGAGCCAAGATGGCTGAATAGGAACAGCTCTGGTCTCCAGCTCCCAGCCCCAGCGACACAGAAGACTGGTGATTTCTGCATTTCTGCTTGAGGTACCGGTTTCATCTCACTAGGGAGTGCCTAACAGTGGGTGCAGGACAGTCGGTGAAGCGCACTGTGCGCGAGCCGAAGCAGGGCGAGGCATTGCCTCACTCGGGAAGTGCAAGGGGTCAGGGAGTTCCCTTTCCTAGTCAAAGAAAGGGGAAACAGACGGCACCTGGAATATTGGGTCAGTCCCATCCTAATACTGCGCTTTTCCAACGGGCCTGGAAAACGGCACACCAGGAGATTGTGTCCCGCACCTGGCTCAGAGGGTCCTATGCCCACGGAGTCTCGCTGATTGCTAGCACAGCAGTCTGAGATCAAGCTGCAAGGCGGCAGTGAGGCTGGGGGAGGGGCACCTGCCATTGCCCAGGCTTGCTTAGGTAAACAAAGCAGCCAGGAAGCTCGAACTGGGTGGAGCCCACCACAGCTCAAGGAGGCCTGCCTGCCTCTGTAGGCTTCACCTCTGGGGGCAGGGCACAGAAAAACAAAAACTCAGCAAGAACCTCCACAGACTTAAATGTCCCTGTCTGACTGACAGCTTTGAAGAGAGTAGTGGTTCTCCCAGCATGCAGCCGGAGATCTGAGAACTGAGAGACTGCCTCCTAAAGTGGGTCCCTCACCCCTGAGCAGCCTAACTGGGAGGTACCCCCCCAGTAGGGACAGACTAACACCTCATTCAACCGGGTACTCCTCTGAGACAAAACTTTCAGAGGAACTATCAGACAGCTGAATTTGTGGTCTCACGAAAATCCGCTGTTCTGCAGCCACCGCTGCTGGCACCCAGCCAAACAGGGTCTGGAGTGGACCTCTAGTAAACTCCAACAGACCTGCAGCTGAGGGTCCTGTCTGGTAGAAGGAAAACTAACAAACAGAAAGGACATCCACACCAAAAACCCATCTGTACATCTCCATCATCAAAGACAAAAAGTAGATAAAACCACAAAGATGGGGAAAAAACAGAGCAAAAAAACTGGAAACTCTAAAAAACAGAGCACCTCTCTTCCTCCAAAGGAACACAGTTCCTCACCAGCAACGGAACAAAGCTGGATGGAGGATGACTTTGATGAGTTGAGAGAAGAAGTCTTCAGACGATCAAACTACTCTGAGCTATGAGAGGAAATTCAAAACAATAGCAAAGAAGTTAAAAACTTTGAAAAAAAATTAGAAGAATGGATAACTAGAATAACCAATGGAGAGAAGGGCTTAAAGGAGCTGATGGAGCTGAAAGCCAAGTTTCGAGAACTACGCGAAGATTGCAGAAGCCTCAGTAGCAGATGCGATCAACTGGAAGAAAGGGTATCGCTGATGGAAGATGACATGAATGAAATGAAGAGAGAAGGGAAGTTTAGAGAAAAAAGAATAAAAAGAAATGAACAAAGTCTCCAAGAAATTTGGGACTATGTGAAAAGACCAAACCTACGTCTGATTGGTGTACCTGAAAATGATGGGGAGAATGGAACCAAGTTGGAAAACACTCTGCAAGATATTATCCAGGAGAACTTCCCCAATCTAGCAAGGCAGGCCAGCATTCAGATTCAGGAAATACAGAGAACGCCACAAAGATACTCCTCGAGAAGGGCAACTCCAAGACACATAATTGTCGGATTCACCAAAGTTGAAATGAAGGAAAAAATGTTAAGGGCAGCCAGAGAGAAAGGTCAGGTTACCAACAAAGGGAAGCCCATCAGACTAACAGCTGATCTCTCAGCAGAAACTCTACAAGCCAGAAGAGAGTGGGGGCCGATATTCAACATTCTTAAAGAAAAGAATTTTCAACCCAGAATTTCCTATCCCGCCAAACTAAGCTTCATAAGTGAAGGAGAAATAAAATACTTTACAGAGAAGCAAACGCTGAGTGATTTTGTCACCACCAGGCC
Organism: Hylobates moloch; assembly: GCF_009828535.3. Classification (NCBI taxonomy): domain Eukaryota; kingdom Metazoa; phylum Chordata; class Mammalia; order Primates; family Hylobatidae; genus Hylobates; species Hylobates moloch. The sequence goes on from NW_026652279.1 coordinate 138,542,029, forward strand.
TGCCCTAAAAGAGCTCCTGAAGGAAGCACTAAACATGGAAAGGAACAACCGGTGCCAGCCACTGCAAAAACATGCCAAATTGTAAAGACCGTCGAGGCTAGGAAGAAACTACAGCAACTAACGAGCAAAATAACCAACTAACATCATAATGACAGGATCAGATTCACACATAACAATATTAACGTTAAATGTAAATGGGCTAAATGCTCCAATCAAAAGACACAGACTGGCAAACTGGATAAGGAGTCAGGACCCATCAGTGTGCTGTATTCAGGAAACCCATCTCACGTGCAGAGACACACATAGACTCAAAATAAAGGGATGGAGGAAGATCTATCAAGCAAATGGAAAACAAAAAAAGGCAGGGGTTGCAATCCTAGTCTCTGATAAAATAGACTTTAAACCAACAAAGATCAAAAGAGACAAAGAAGGCCATTACATAATGGTAAAGGGATCAATTCAACAAGAAGAGCTAACTATCCTAAATATATATGCACCCAACACAGGAGCACCCAGATTCATAAAGCAAGTCCTCAGTGACCTACAAAGGGACTTAAACTCCCACACAATAATAATGGGAGATTTTAACACCCCACTGTCAACATTAGACGGATCAACGAGACAGAAAGTTAACAAGGATATCCAGGAATTGAACTCAGCTCTACATAAAGTGGACCTAATAGACATCTACAGAACTCTCCACCCCAAGTCAACAGAATATACATTTTTTTCAGCACCACACCACACCTATTCCAAAATTGACCACATAGTTGGAAGTAAAGCTCTCCTCAGCAAATGTAAAAGACAGAAATTATAACAAACTGTCTCTCAGACCATAGTGCAATCAAACTAGAACTCAGGATTAAGAAACTCACTCAAAACCACTCAACTACATGGAAACTGAACAACCTGCTCCTGAATGACTATTGGGTACATAATGAAATGAAGGCAGAAATAAAGATGTTCTTTGAAACCAACGAGAACAAAGACAACATACCAGAATCTCTGGGACACATTCAAAGCAGTGTGTAGAGGGAAATTTATAGCACTAAATGCCCACAAGAGAAAGCAGGAAAGATCCAAAATTGACACCCTAACATCACAATTAAAAGAACTAGAAAAGCAAGAGCAAACACATTCAAAAGTTAGCAGAAGGCTAGAAATAACTAAAATCAGAGCAGAACTGAAGGAAATAGAGACACAAAAAACCCTTCAAAAAATTAATGAATCCAGGAGCTGGTTTTTTGAAAAGACCAACAAAATTGATGGACCGCTAGCAAGACTAATAAAGAAGAAAAGAGAGAAGAATCAAATAGATGCAATAAAAAACGAAAAAGGGGATATCACCACCGATCCCACAGAAACACAATCTACCATCAGAGAATACTACAAACACCTCTATGCAAATAAACTAGAAAATCTAGAAGAAATGCATAAATTCCTCGACAAATACACCCTCCCAAGACTAAACCAGGAAGAAGTTGAATCTCTGAATAGACCAATAACAGGTTCTGAAATTGTGGCAATAATCAATAGCTTACAAACCAAAAAGAGTCCAGGACCTGATGGATTCACAGCTGAATTCTACCAGAGGTACAAGGAGGAACTGGTACCATTCCTTCTGAAACTATTCCAATCGATAGAAAAAGAGGGAATCCTCCCTAACACATTTTATGAAGCCAGCATCGTCCTGATACCAAAACCTGGCAGAGACATAACCAAAAAAGAGAATTTCAGACCAATATCCTTGATGAACATTGATGCAAAAATCCTCAATAAAATACTGGCAAACCGAATCCAGCAGCACATCAAAAAGCTTATCCACCATGATCAAGTGGGCTTCATCCCTGGGATGCAAGGCTGGTTCAACATACGCAAATCAATAAATGTAATCCAGCATATAAACAGAACCAAAGACAAAAACCACATGATTATCTCAATAGATGCAGAAAAGGCCTTTGACAAAATTCAACAACCCTTCATGCTAAAAACTCTCAAGAAATTAGGTATTGATGGGACGTATCTCAAAATAATAAGAGCTATCTATGACAAACCCACAGCCAATATCATACTGAATGGGCAAAAACTGGAAGCATTCCCTCTGAAAACTGGCACAAGACAGGGATACCCTCTCTCACCGCTCCTATTCAACATAGTGCTGGAAGTTTTGGCCAGAGCAATCAGGCAGGAGAAGGAAATAAAGGGTATTCAATTAGGAAAAGAGGAAGTCAAATTGTCCCTGTTTGCAGATGACATGATTGTATATCTAGAAAACCCCATTGTCTCAGCCCAAAATCTCCTTAAGCTGATTAGCAACTTCAGCAAAGTCTCAGGATACAAAATTAATGTACAAAAATCACAAGCATTCTTGTACACCAATAACAGACAAACAGAGAGCCAAATCATGAGTGAACTCCCATTCACAATTGCTTCAAAGAGAATAAAATACCTAGGAATCCAACTTACAAGGGATGTGAAGGACCTCTTCAAGGAGAACTACAAACCACTGCTCAATGAAATCAAAGAGGATACAAACAAATGGAAGAACATTCCATGCTCATGGGTTGGAAGAATCAATATCGTGAAAATGGCCATAGTGCCCAAGGTAATTTATAGATTCAATGCCATCCCCATCAAGCTACCAATGACTTTCTTCACAGAATTGGAAAAAACTACTTTAAAGTTCATATGGAACCAAAAAAGAGCCCGCATCGCCAAGTCAATCCTAAGCCAAAAGAACAAAGCTGGAGGCATCACGCTACCTGACTTTAAACTATACTACAAGGCTACAGTAACCAAAACAGCATGGTACTGGTACCACAACAGAGACATAGATCAATGGAACAGAACAGAGCCCTCAGAAATGATGCCGCATAGCTACAACTATCTGATCTTTGACAAACCTGACAAAAACAAGAAATGGGGAAAGGATTCCCTATTTAATAAATGGTGCTGGCAAAACTGGCTAGCCATATGTAGAAAGCTGCAACTGGATCCCTTCCTTACACCTTATACAAAAATTAATTCAAGATGGATTAAAGACTTATATGTTAGACCTAAAACCATTAAAATCCTACAAGAAAGCCTAGTCAATACCATTCAGGACATAGGCGTGGGCAAGGACTTCATGTCTAAAACACCAAAAGCAATGGCAACAAAAGCCAAAATCGACAAATGGGATCTCATTAAACTAAAGAGCTTCTGCACAGCAAAAGAAACTACCATCAGAGTGAACAGGCAACCTACAGAATGGGAGAAAATTTTTGCAACCTACTCATCTGACAAAGGGCTAATATCCAGAATCTACAATGAACTCAAACAAATTTACAAGAAAAAAACAAACAACCCTATCAAAAAGTGGGCAGAGGACATGAACAGACACTTCTCAAAAGAAGACATTTATGCAGCCAAAAAACACATGAAGAAATGCTCATCATCACTGGCCATCAGAGAAATGCAAATCAAAACCACAGTGAGATACCATCTCACACCAGTTAGAATGGCCATCATTAAAAAATCAGGAAACAACAGGTGCTGGAGAGGATGTAGAGAAATAGGAACACTTTTACACTGTTGGTGGAACTGTAAACTAGTTCAACCATTGTGGAAGTCAGTGTGGTGATTCCTCAGGGATCTCGAACTAGAAATACCATTTGACCCAGCCATCCCATTACTGGGTATATACCCAAAGGACTATAAATCATGCTGCTATAAAGACACAAGCACATGTATGTTTATTGCGGCACTATTCACAATAGCAAAGAGTTGGAACCAACCCAAATGTCCAACAACGATAGACTGGATTAAGAAAATGTGGCACATATACACCATGGAATACTATGCAGCCATAAAAAATGATGAGTTCGTGTCCTTTGTAGGGACATGGATGAAACTGGAAAACATCATTCTCAGTAAACTATTGCAAGGACAAAAAACCAAACACCGCATGTTCTCACTGATAGGTGGGAATTGAACAATGAGAACTCATGGACACAGGAAGGGGAACATCACACTCCAGGGACTGTTGTGGGGTGGGGGGAGGGGGGAGGGACAGCATTAGGAGATACACCTAATGCTAAATGACGAGTTAATGGGTGCAGGAAATCAACATGGCACATGGATACATATGTAACAAACCTGCAGATTGTGCACATGTACCCTAAAACCCTAAAGTATGATAAAAAAAAAAAGAATGAAACTCAACTTGTTCTTCCTGTCTTTGAAGAGGGAGCGTCTTTGTTCAATGTTGGAGACTTTCTCTTCTGGGCTTGCGAACTGATATCACCAATGAAGCTCTCCTTTCTACTACTTAGCCACCTTGGTGGTCTTTTGGATGACATTAGCCATTAATAATGAAGTTATTTCCATTGAATAGCAGGGTTTGAAGGGTTTAACATTTGATGTAGGTCATGCAAAGATATAAATACTAGTGAATTTAGAAGAAGGCAACTTTAAAATTTTTGCTTCTGGCCTTACTAGCCCTTGTGCCTTCCACTCATTTAGATGCTAATGGTCATTAACATAAGACAAAATCCCTACCTTTTCCAGTTTTTAGCAAGAGTGACCCATGACTTAGTGCATAAAACCATCCTATTTCATGACACTTGCTGTGATCTGAGGGTAACTGCCATTAGGAAAAGAAGGAAACCAGATGGAGAGTGGTTGGAAGTTGAGGGTAGCGTTGGAGTGGGAGGTAGTCTTTTTTGTGAGTACAGCAGAGGGAATATCTTGGCAGTGATGATACTCCAACAATCTGGCTAGAAGTGGGATTCATAATTTACTCTGTGTGAAGCAAACTCTGCTCACAGGTCTTTTCCCCTTTTTGCAGGGACCAGCAAGAACAGCAGAGCCCCAGTTCTAGCAGGAGGAGGTTCAGGGTCCTCACTCCCATTGGGAGGAGACAGGAATTGGAATGGAAAATTGAGAAAGTAAAAGAACTTATATTCGAAGAGTGAGAGTCCTTTGAAATGATCAGGCCCGAAGAAGAATTGAGACAGTAATCATGTATACTGCCTCCCTTTCGAGCTACCTATTCATCTCTTGAAACTGCTTGCTATTTTCACAAGTAACTATAAATTAACTTAATGCTGCACTGGACAGTATAACCTACACACAATAGCTTAATAATGGATACCCAGTCAATAGCTTAAGTTATTTTAATGTAAATTATTGGCAAACAGCTCAGAAATGGCCTCTTCTTTCTCTTTAAACATCTACTTGTAACTCCTGCTAATTAGAGCAATATTCAGAGCAATTTGAATCGATGATTCTGGGTTGGAATCCTCAAGCCAAATAAATTCTTCACTTATATTCATTTTGCCTGAGCAAAATTAATGTCAACAAGATCAACTACAGAGACCAGATGATTATGCTTCAGTTTTACGGGTTACAGAGTCGCAATGTTTGCCGTATGTACAGACCTCAGAATTAGAACTAAGTCTAGATCCAATCAGCCATGATTTAAAAAAAAAAAAAATCCTAGACTTATATGTTGGCTTGGGAGGAATTTCTAAAAGTGTTAAACGCTTATTCATCTTGCATTGTGAACTGCTATTTGCTTTTTGTACAAGTTTTAACAAATGATGAGGATATTTACTATTACTGAAAAACAAAATTACTTAATTACTGAATATTACTGAATGGCAAAAAGAAAAAATAATCAACCAATACAAATTGTGGACACATCGTATACTGAAAACATAGAAAGTGGGGTCACTGAAAAGTATGAACTGTAGGAAAACGTATTTTGCAGTTTTGTTGAGTTTTATTGTATATTTTTAAATTGGTTTAATTTCCATTTTTAAGGATAAAAACTTTCTCTTTTTTGGCTGAGAACAAGACCTAGTTAACAGAAATATAAATAGTGATTTACATAACAATAATTCTTCTGGCATTAGAAAAGCAGGGCATTTGGTCTTCTTTAAAGGAAAAGTTTGTTCTCTGTAGGATACACCAATGTTTTTATCTTAATATTTTATAATCTTTGCATTATTTTCTGAAATCTGAATTTGAATACATAATATAACATCACACTCCTTGTCAGCATGGCTAAAAAGGCCTCTTAATTTTTGTAATTTAACCCAAACTTACTTTGCAATGGCACCATCTGCTACTTCCTGGTATTTGCCAGCCACAGACTGGGCTTCTCAATATTCCCCAAATTAGCCTTGTTTTTCAATATTTGTGACCACTCCACTTTTCTTCTTTCCTGAGTGTTCCTTTCCCCTTCTTAGCCTGCTCCATTTCTGTCAATTTTCTCTGTGAACATAGACTTGGCTCCATGACACGGATCAGTCACTCTGTGTTCCTACTGTGCTCTGCTCCCCCACACATAGTGTCTGATGGTGACTTTTCACTATGACTTCTGCACCAGTGCCTCAGGAGTCTCCTCACGTGATGTATGTGTGTGTGCGTGTGTGTGGTAAGTGGCATTTGGGTAGGCAGACTTCCTGGGCTTCTAACCAACCCAAGTGTTAAATAATGACAGGGTTCAGAAAGCGCTGCCCCAAAATGTGGCACCTTGGCATCTGAGAAAACAGCAGAAGCAGGAAGGTCTCTCTGGCTCTTCTCTGCTCCTCTCTCATGAAGCAAGCCCTAAAAGAATTATCCGATCTTCTTCTGAAGAGATCCTCATCCAAAAGGTGCCTTCCTTAGACCCAGAGAAAAGGAATATCCTTATCATACTTCACAACTGTTCACGTTTGATCAAACCAAAGAATAAATACATGCAGGTTTCCCTGTTTCTTTGGGTCTTCTTTGTTGAAATCTCCTGTATCATGTAAAATGTACATTAAATAAATGTGTATGCATTTCTCTTGTTAACTTGTCTTTTGTTACAGGAGTATCAGCTTTAACCTAGTGATGAGTGAAAAAAGATGTTTTGGCTCCTACAACAGAGTAAATCTACTTTATTTGTTTTTTTCTACACAGAGTTTCCATAGAAAACTATTATGTTTGAAGAAAGAGTCCATTTTTTTTAAATCCTAAAAAACACTTGTACAGAGAAAAGAGAATGAATTCTGGAGTCAAAGAGATCTTAGTCGGCATTTAAGCCTCACCACTCATTAGTAGGGTAACCTTGGTGACTCATTGAGTCTCTCTGACCTTAGTTTCCCCTTTGGAATATTGGATGAATAATACCTAGTGGGCAGGATCGTTGTTAAGATTAAATAGAATTCTGTGTATAATGTGTCTGGCCTGTTAATGAATGCTAATTCCTTGCTTCCTCTTTCAGCATATAACATGTATAATTTTAACAATGTGTTTACATCTCCCACTAGAATATACAGGCAGGGAGGGAGACAAAGCACAGTGTCTGGCCTAGGCCAGGCACTCAATAAATGTTTGATGAATGAATGAGTAGCTCTGATTTCTTTCCAAATTGCTTGGGAAGTTGTGGTAGATTTTTACCTGCTTTAAGTGAACCAATCTGTATTCAGCCAGACACATACCTGATTCAAACAGAAAACTGAATGAAGTTGGAGCCATTTCAACGTCTCTCACCCCCAACTTGTTTTAGATTCCAAATGATCATACTTTCCAGAATTCTAAATGGAGATGAGGTGAAAAAGTATTATTTATTCATATTTGTATCCATTTTATTTATATATTAATTCCATTTAGATTATTTTGCTCTTTGAAGTTCCAGGACACATTCTCCTTGGTTTCATCATGGTTACTTTTCAGATAAAAAGGTATTTGTTGAGCATCTCTCTATAGGTACTTCTGTTCTTCTTCTCTCAAAATTAATCAGCCTCAATGGTGACTTGTTAAGTTATGAAGCCATTAGATACCATGGGTACGCTTAGGAAACAAACAAACAATACAATCTTAATTATTGCTATGGAAAATCTATGAACAATAAATAAATTATGATTGGGTAATAGCTTTTTATTCAATAAAGAAAGATTGTTTGATGTGGGAAGAGGGTTTTTCTTTCATTGCTAGATTAAAAGTTTCCATATTTTCAAATTTAGAGTTATTATCTCAGAAGATAGAATAGTTATCACAAGTTCTTATTTTTCTCATCTAGAGACTTTTATTAACCAGGAAAAAAAAAATCTCTCTAGGCAATGCTTTTGATTCTGCACAAAGATAGTCATATGTATATTCTTTGACATTTTTATGCTGGGATGAAGTAAAAGAAGATAGAATGTAACTGTTTCAGAAGTGATCATACGAAAGAGGGCATCACTGAAAAGTAACACTTTTACATCATTTTGGAGGTTAAAGTTGAGAGGAGGGTCTGGCTTTGCCTGGAATATTCAGTGGAAACTACAGACTTCTTGTTTAAGTGGAGTCTTGAAGAATTCAGTAGCCGTCTGCATGACAAGGGAGTTGTGAAAGTGTTTTAGGTGGGGGGATAGCTTCCACCAGTTGAGGTTGGGTTTGGCAGTGATGTGACAGCCTTACAATGTTGAAAACAGATGCTATGGCAATGGTCAGTCTTTGCTCTTTGCAGAAAAGTGCATGTGAAGAGAGTAAAAGGAATTGGCAATTTCTCCTTCCTTCACCTTCATTCCTATCCTGGAACAGGTTATCCAGCAAAATAGGCTGGGCAGAGTTCCAGGTTGCTACTAGAATGTTTCTAAGGATCTGCCACTCTTAAAGAACATCTTTGCTCTGCAACTTCCTTTTCCTGAATTATCTATAAAAATAGAAAAAACTGCAATTTACACACCAGACTTTCTAAAAAATGTCTTAGAGGAGACACTTGGCCCTGCCTAAACCCAAATCTTCAGTCCTTTTTAGGATCTACAACTTGTTATTTATCTTGCTCCTATATATGCCACATGTCTTTATCTTATCCTCCAACTAATTTAAAGACCCTGGGAGCAGAGTCCACATGTTATACTGCTTTATATTTTTCTTTCGTTTTTTCTTTTTTGAGACGGATTCTCGCTCTGTTGCCCAGGCTGGAGTGCAGTGGTGCGATCTCGGCTCACTACAAGCTCCGTCTCCCGGGTTCATGCCACTCTCCTGCCTCCGCCTCCCGAGTAGCTGGGACTACAGGCACCCACCACCACGCCCATCTAATTTTTGTTGTATTTTTTAGTAGAGACAGGGTTTCACCATGTTAGCCAGGATGGTCTCAATCTCCTGACCTCGTGATCCTCCTGCCTCGGCCTCCCAAAGTGCTGGGATTACAGGCGTGAGCCACCACGCCCGGCCTCTGCTTTATATTTTTCTGTAACAGTTTCCTATAATATAACGCTAAAGTCTGGATAGAGCCTCCTAAATACCTACTAGATTCTTTCTTTGATTTGGCCTCATGGGGTTGAGAGAAATTGCTGGAAAATATGTATATGGCTAGTAAAACTGGAGTTATAATGGTGGAAGTGGGTATGTGTTGAATATTTCTCATTGGTTTCCAGACCCACTCTCTACTCTTCTCTATCCCGTTTTGACCAAACTTTGTGAACTACACCAAATGGTTCCCTTGCCTTCTGGCTTCCATTTGGGTTCAGCCAATAAGAGGCATGGGAAAGATACAGGAGGGGCAGGAGAGTGAGGTTAGGGCATTTACTTACCCAACTCTCTCTCTACAGAGCCTTGTGGCTGCTTTGCTCTACGTGCGTCCACAAGTTCTTCTCAGCGTCTTTCTTCTACACCTAGGCTACAACCCGCTTCAGGTTCTAGTAATTGTTTGCTACCCTTGCCCCTTAACATATAGAGAAGGGAATGGCTTGCAATTATTTTAGCTTTGGGATGCTTCATTATCACTTGCTGATTTCCTGAACACAGCTCATACTTTTCTAAACAGTCCCTCCATTAACCCCTCTTCTTACTCATCTATATTTAGCTGGGATTCTGACCGATTCAGGTGATAGCCTTTACTTTCTGTGTAACTCTGGGAATAGCACTTTGCATTTTTATTTTTGTTATTGTAAAGCAAAAATTTACTCTAATTTAATGTGAATGTTTACCTCTCAGACAAAAACAGACATGCAACCTTCTGAGGTGGGTGCCTGTAAAGACTACATATAATTTTAAGTTATGACCTTCAGTGATTTCTGAACCAAACCAAAGTTCTTACTCAGCACTGTACTTTTATACACTTGTTTATGTAACAAAGGTGTTACCTGCCCAATAATTTAATGACCTGTTATTAACCAGCCTTGTTTATTCTAATACATTGTGTTAGGAGCTTAATTGACTTAGCCCTCCCATACAAGATAAAACTTGTTCAGAAACAGGTTTGGTTATTACAGTCTTTATGTAAATGAGAGTATGAATTAAATGTTTGTATAAGCAACAAATGATAGTCACACTGACTCCATATTTTTTTCCAATAGTGGATGAGTAATAAGAAAGATTATAATACTATTAGAAATGACAGAAATATATGATCTCCAGGTAACTTTTGCTTTATGAAAGAATAATCTTAAGTTATTACTGCTTTATGATTTTTTAAGAAGGAATTTTCTCTTTCAGCTAAGAGCATTTATTAATCAGATATTTTCTGTTAAGATGTACTTTTACATTCACGCTTCTGGAAGTAAGAGTAATATCTATTAAGTTGGTGCAAAAGTAATTGCGGTTTTTGCTATTACTTTCAATGACAAAAATTACACAATTACTTTTGCACCAATCTGGTAATTGACAGCCATGTTAATTTGACAATAATCTTGAGTTTCTCTTTTAAGATTGTTCTCTGATTATCATTAGGCAGTGTATACTTTTTGAGGCATATTGAGAAAAACATTTCTCTAAAATTTTCTTTATTTTTCTCTTAAAGTCGATTTATGCCTGGGTTAATGAGGAAATCTGTCATCGCAGCTGGAAATTATTATAATACGAGCTTTAAAAACTAAGGTAAATGAATGAATAAGATAACTTTTTTATATAGCTTTAGAAATAGAATAACAAACTGTCTGAACAATAATATGAAATTCATGCACCAATCTGTTCTATCAGAGTATATTTGAATGTTTTCTCTCTTTCGGGCATTGACCTAAGCACTAGGAATACCCCTGGGTAAAAGCCAATGTTATGGCAATATCATCTGTAGTCAGTGGTAATGTTCAAATATTTAACAACTCATGCAACATAGTCCCCTACAATCCAAAGAGAAGCCAGCAGTGAACAACAGATTCAGCCGGACCAGTGCATCCCAGCTGAGGGTCCCCAGTTCCTAACCCTTCTTGGTTTCATCACTTGGGCCATTCACTGCTGATTTTTATTTGCCCCTCAGTTGAGACCAGGATAACTGGTTCTCCTTTCCTTGTCTCTATGTTCTCTGTTCTGCCATTCTGAGCTGTGCCAAGCCCTTTCACCAGGTGCTGGACTAAATTTTGTGTTCTCAGCTTCCTCAATGTCAGGATATCGCCTTGATTTCCTGGTCACATATCTGATTCTGGGCTCCGATTTTTATCGTAGTGCTGAAGTCTCCATTCCCATCTCCCTCTTAGACCTCACACGGCACTTTATATCTACTTTTCTTATGATGTTTGCTTCTCTTGGTTCTTTAAATAAAGATCTTATCATGCCTTTAGATTGTAAGCTCTTTGAAAACAAGAAACAATTTCTTTTTTTTTCTTTTTTTGAGGTGGAGTCTCGCTCTGTCACCCAGGCTGGAGTGCAGTGGTGCAATCTTGGCTCACTGCAACCTCTGCCTCCCGGGTTCAAGTGATTCTCCTGCTTCACTCTCCCAAGTAGCTGGGACTACAGGTGCACGCCATTACACCCGGCTAATTTTTGTATTTTTTTTTTAGTAGAGATGGGGTTTCATCATGTTGGCCAGGATGGTCTCGATCTCCTGACCTCATGATCCACTCGCCTCAGCCTCCCAAGACGCTGGGATTACAGGCGTGAGCCACCACGCCTGGCCCGAAACAATTCTTACAGAACTGGATATATATCAATAGCCTCTAACACCAAGGAATTATTTTTACTTTATTTGGTGTGATAATGATATTATAATTAGGGTTTAAATATATACTGAAATATTTGTAAGGTGAAATGATACAATTTCTGGCATTTATTTTAAGATACACTAAGAAACAAATTTTGGGGTCCAGAGAGGATAAAATAAAGATAATAAAATATTGATAATTACCAAAGCTGAATGATGGGTACATTGAGGTCATTGTACTTTTTTCTCTACTTTTCTGTGTTTTAAAACTTCCATAATAAAGTTAATTTATATATAAATATAAATAATATAAATATAAATTTTTCTAGCATTAGGACCTTTGCACTTCCTAGTCCCCTCTCCTTGGAACACTTTTCCATCAGGTATGCATAGGACAGTCTCATTGTCATCATTTAGGGCTCAGTGAGGGCTCCCTAGTCCCCTGTCTAAAGTTGCCTATACCCTACCTAGTCACTAGTTTATTACTGTATTTCGCTTATTTGTAGTATTTATCACTAGCCAACATTTTTAACTTCTTTCTACATTGTCTGTATCCCCGACAATTCATATAAAGCCTCATACATATTAGGTACTCAATAATTTTTTTAAATGAATGCATATACATGGCTCTGTTCTTGCCCTTATGGGATTCAACTTTTTATCAGCAACTTAGAAAAAAATAGAAAGACTTGCTTATCAAGCCAGGTGCAGTGGTATGCCTGTATTCCCAGCTACTCCAGGGGCTGAGATGGGAGGATCCCGTGAGCCCAGGAGTTCAAATTCAGCTTGGGCATTACAAGGAGAACTTATCTCTTAAAAAAAAAGAAATGAAAAACAGACATGCCTATCAAATTTGTAGATGACATGAAGTTAGACAATCGCTGCTAATTTAAATTGAATATACAGTGTGTTGATGTGAAGTTGTGAAGTGCTTGAATAAAACTATTTTAACAGAGATAAAGGTAAAATGTAAAATGTAAGTAAAAAAATCCACTATAAAAACTCGTAGCTTAGCGGCAATTCATGAGCAAAAGGACCTAGGAATTTCAATTATAGACTGTTTGGTGGCTGAAATAGGTAACCTGATTTATAGAGATAAAATTTCCAGACAACGGTGCCACCGTATTCCGCTGAGTTTAACACACATCTTGAGCAGGAATGTTTGTATTGGTTATGTGATCATCTTAATATTTTATTTACACTCACTTCCAATTTATTGTTTTTCAACGAACCATGTAAACTGTTGTGTTCACTGGACAGCAACTTCTGTTTTTGCAGGCAACCTAAATGAAAAAAATGCAATAGCAGTCAGCCAGCTGATTATTGAGTGAGGATGATACAGTAGTTATCTTTGATGACATCAGACTGTGATAGCCTGAGCTGTCCTCTCCACTCCAGAAATGTTTCTATGGAGGGGAAGATCTTCCAAGGCTCTACCTCTCACTGGGCTTGGGTTTAGGGGTGGTAATGTCTTTATTCTAGTATTGGCCTTTGGGGGACTCAACATCCCTTGTTGAGTCTCCTAAAGCTGTCCTCATTTCTGTAAAAAGCCTTATCATCCAGTTCTTTTCAAAATCCCAATTTCTTTTAGGACATGAATTGATACCATAACTTTTGGGATTCATCAGGCTATATAACTATAGAAGGGAAAAAGCTGGTATTTCTTGATCATGATGCACATACCCCTATTGAAGTATTTGTAATAATAATCTTTTTTAAGTATTTATATGTGCCAGACATTTTGCATTCCTTATTCCTAATTATTACAACTATAGGACAAGCTAAGTTTTTTTTTTGCATTTTACAGATGAGGAACTTGAAGCTCAGAGAGATTAGGTAATATTGTCCAGGAGGTAGTTTGTAAATGACAGAGACTTAATTGAGTCTGATTCCAAGGTCCACATTGCTGTTTCAACTACACTTACCATCTTCTTATCTCTAGCATGCATATTGGATTCTCTTTTGCTTGTCTGAGTACTTAGCTGGAATCTGGTAAGTTTTTTAAAGGTAAGAACTATATTGTAGTATTTTACCTCCTCTGCCTAGTATAGTGTCTGGTTAATGGCAGACATGCAATGCATTTTTGAGTAAATGAATGGAGGCAAAATGCCACTTAGTCTTTAACTTGTATTTCTACTCTTTGGGAATATCTGTAACAGGACTTTGATTTTATGTTTCTTCTCCATTAAATTCCTTTATGCTCCTTTTCCCTCTTAATCACTGACTCTCATTTTTATGCACTTGTTTTTTTTCTATATGCATTCCTTGCTGAAAATACAGGTATGTCATGCATCAGAGTCAAAGTTGCATCTGGCAACTAGGAAATGGTGATAAAATAAAAAATGTGAATAATGATACTCTTTGTTTGGTGGGACTGGGGTTAAGGGTAAGGGAAAGACAGTATTAAAAGCCACTTATATTCACTCACACTCTCTCAACATCTTTTGTTTTATTTGGATACACTACAATTCTGTCTTTGCCACTAGTAAAATGAAGAGATTCTTCCTTATATATTTTAGCATATATACAGCAAATGCATTGAGTTTAGTTGTTATAGGTTATTATACTCATTAAAGCATATATACTTGCCTTAGAAAATGGCTTAACAAATGTCCAATGAATGGCAACAAATATCATGTTTGAACATTGTAATTCTCTTTATTTACTTAGCCACAGACTGGATATGCTGACATATTTTATAGAACGTTTTACAAAAACCCTGGCTAAATTCAAAAGGCACAGTGTTCACTTGCAGCAGGGCATTCTGTGGTAGGGAAAAATGCAATCCCAGTTTACTTTCATTCATATGGTAATGTTTTGCCTTCTGTCTTTGAGATTCTGGTATGAAAACAACAGAATCAGAAGTCATGGAACCTCAAAATGTTACAACTAAATAAAGAGGTATTAGATTACGGAAAAAAATTTGAGTCTTTATTTTTTTAACTTTGCGACTTGATTTATTCTTAAATCTTTCCTCTAACTTCTTATTTTGAAAATTTTCAAATCAACGAAAAGATTGAAAGAATAGTAAAGTGAATATTCATATACCATCCTCCTAGATTTAGTTATTAACATTTTGCCATATATGTTTTATCTCCATTTAAAATAATAACTTTTCTTTTTAGAATTTAGGGCACATAGCTAACAAAAATTTCCCTTTTGTTTTATTGTCTGTAGCTCTAGCTAAATTTATAAGTTCTACGAGAGGAGAAACTAGGGCTGTCTTGTTCATTGCTGCTTCTCCAGCATTTAACATAATGGTTGGCTGTAGTAGAAGCTCAATAAATTTCCACTGACTGATGGACTGAGTTGTTCTTTATACACTTGGCCCTTGCAAGATGCAGGAATCACTCAAAGCTTGAAAGAAACTAGATTTGATCTAAAGTAGAATGTTTAAAAGTATACTCAAATATTGAGGGGAATGTCTAAATCCCTTTATTTCTCTCAGCACTTATTACAATGCCTTGCCTCAGGTAGCTGCTCATTAAATATTCCTTGAATGTCAGAACAAATAAGCTTGGTAGGAATATCCAAGACAATCCCAAAGCTGACCAAGCTTTGGAAAATAAGCCAAAATAATAAAAATTTGGAGATTTGAAGAGTGAGCTTATTCAGACTGGGATAATCTATAAATGGACTTGATATCTCAGCTCATCTCTGAAGAAAAAAAACAATGAATGCAGAACAGAAAAAAAGGAAAATTCACTTAAAAACCACTTTATGGGAATTCTTAGACATAAAAGAGACTTTTTTAAGAGTGACAGCTGTTAAGTTTTGAAATTGGGTTGTTTACAGAGGTAATTCTGTTCTGTAGATCTACTTCTCTGGAGTAATCTATTGCAAACTAGAAAGTTTTTAGGATCTTTTAATAGATTTCTGTCTAAAATGACTACATCTAATTGTGCCAAATAGTAAAAAAGAACGTCAAAAGGATGTTTCACCATTGTCTACATAATAAAGTATCTTAGCATGTAATTCAAGGTCCTTTGCGAAACTAACTCCCAGCTAACTCCATAACTTTACCATTCCTGTCCCACATGTAGCCTGAGTTGTGGTCCAGGGTTTTTTTGATTGGGTTCTGTGGAACTCTAGTGTCCCTTAGCATAAAGCATCTAATGTTAAAATTTTTTCATGGTGAAATAAGTTTGAGAAATATTTAATACCATGTCCCTAACCCTTTACTGGATTTTTTTTTTTTTTTTTTTTTGACAGAGTCTTGCTTTGTTGCCCAGGCTAGAGTGCAGTGGCACGATCTCAGCTCACTGTAACCTCCACCTCCAAGTTTCAAGCTATTCTCGTTCTTCAGCCTCCTGAGTAGCTGGGATTATAGGCACCCACCACCACAGCTGGCTACTTTTTATATTTTTAGTAGAGACAAGGTTTTGCCATGTTGTTCAGGCTGGTCTCTAACTCCTGACCTCAAGTGATCCTTCCGCTTTGGCCTCCCAAAGTGCTGGGATTACAGGCATAAGCCACCATGCCCAGCCCCCTTATTGGATATTCATGAGACATATTAACCCAATTAGAGTTTCTGAAAAATTCTACAGCAAGAAGTCATTCTAATAGTTTACCAAACTTACTTGACCAAGAAATTTTTGAAGTGGCAGACTATGGGTTAACATTATGAGGGGCATTTGTACTTCCCAGAATATAGTTTGAAAAGTGCTGCCTAACCATTATAGTGCTTAGAATTCCTTGAATGTTGCTCATGCCATTTCTGCCAGGAATAATTTTACTTACTCAGGAAAAGCTGCTATGCCCAAAAAGAAAGTCACACAAGATGGGGAGAACTTATGGAACTAATTCTGTAATTTAAACACATGTCTACCTGCCCTATGAGGTGTGTAATCAACTCTACTTTGTAGTTGGAAGCATAATCTTAATATATTAGTGTTCTGTATTTTTTCTTTATATTCGACTAAATTAAATCTCAGGATTTTGTGTCATTTACATTTTAGTCTTTGAGATAGAAATTTTCAGAATCAAGAGATATGTGCAAACAATTTATGAGTGGAGTGATGGAATGATATTTGAAAAAAATAGTTTCAGCTTACTGCTTGAAAGGGTCCTGCCTCACCCAAGCTGGAGTGCAGTGGCTTTTGAAGCTTACTACAGCCTCAAACTTCTGGGCCCAAGTGATCCTCAGCCTCCCAATGGTCTTTGTAGACCGCCTGATGGAGTCTTACGGCACAAGAAGATTAAAACAATGTCTCCAATTTTAATAAATTTTTGCAATCCAAAAAAAAATGAAAAAAATAGTTTCCATGAAGTAGATAGTACTTGGTATGTTCAAAAGTCTCACTTGCTAAGTTTTGCAGCTTTGCAACATTTATTCAAATGAGTGCCAATGATTGAAAGAGCAACGTACATTTAAATTAATAAAACAAAATGAAAATCTTCCTTGGTGAACAGAAATGACCTTTGTTGACATATGCTTGTGTGCTTATTTAGAAAAGTGGCAAATGGATGAAAAATTTGTATTGATTACTCATTACTTTGTCTTTTTCTCTAAGATGTCCATAAATTGTGTCATTCATTCATTCACTAGCTTTTTCAACTTAGTGTTGGGAGCCATTTCCCATAGGTTTCTAATGTTTCCGCACATCTTGTGAGCAGAGGCACTGACAACCTTTTTTCCTGAATAATCTTTTAAAATATATTTGATAGTGAAAACAAGATAGAGATAGTATCTACTTCTGGACACAAACTTCCGGACACAAACTTCTGGAGCAGATTCAGTCCAGCATACCATAAATAATGTCTTCCTTCAGAGCAAATGTTGGACAGGTTTTCTTGCAGCCCAATTGTTTATTGCACAGGTTTTCTTGCAGCCCAATTGTTTATAATAAAAGATTGGGGTTTCCTAGCTCAGGGTTTCTCAGTTCAAACTCATGATGTGAGTAGCATCTACCTAGGGTGCTCCATGTAACTCCCATGGGACTTGAGGGATATGGGGAGCAACATGAAAATGGAGCTCAGGGTGCTGACTACATCATGAGTAATAAAGTTCTTTGTCTCTGACCCAGGAGACTTATGTCTTCTGCCAGTATCCAAGAAACGTGGCAGGCTAACTTGTTGGCCTGCAAAGCTTAGTAAAAGAGCCTTAACCGTTCTTTGCCCAGGTTTTTTTGTTTTTTTTTGTATGCCATCAGGCTTGTCTTGGATTGGGGCCCCTGGTGCAAATTATTGCTGATGGCAAACATGAGGCAGAGGTCAAATCTGGAGGGAAAACCAGTACTGGCCTAAGGCAAATAAGATACATTATCAAGGGGCCCGGCATGATGGTTCACACTTGTGATCCCAGCACTTTGGGAGGCCGAGGCAGGCGGATCACCTGAGGTCAGAAGTTCGAGACCAGCCTGGCCAACATGGCGAAACCCCGTCTCTACTAAAAATACAAAGATTAGCCGGGCATGGTGGCACTTGCCTGTAATCCCAACTACTTGGGAGGCTGAGGCAGGAGGATCGCTTGAACCTGGGAGGCAGAGGTTGCAGTGAGCCGAGATTGTACCACTGCACTCCAGCCTGGGTGACAGAGTGAGACTCCGTCTCAAAAAAAAAAAAGAGACATTATCAAGGGAACAGGATTGACCTGATATTATCCAAGGAAAGCTACCTAACCTGGGTTCAGAGCAGAACTGAATGAATAGACAAAGTTAGAAATGAGTAGGCATCTGAGGTTAGGACGGCTTGTATTCCGGACAGATGTGGTCAGAAATAAGTTCACAGAAAGTAACTCTTGGTTCCTTTCTGCTCTAGGGCACGGCTATTCACACAGATTAGACTTTTTTCCTTTCTCCAAAAGCGACCCGTAGGTAAGCCTTTTAGTTCTTAAGTTGCCAAGTCCTTGGGCTGTTCTAGCCCAATGCCAGGCCCTAGTCATTATCACTACTGGTGTTTAAGGGAAGGTGACTTTCTTGGTCCACTGGGGAACAGTGGCTCAGCCCATTTTAGAGTGTGTTGGTTCTTGGTGTCTGATTGTCTAGGCTCTTTCACAGAATAGTTTTCTGCTCCTGGGACCAGTCACCCTTGGGGTAGGGTTGGAGGTATTGGACTCTGGACCTTAAGAAATCACTCTGGACAAATTTTTAAAAAGTCAAGTTGATAGTGGCGTAAATAGTAACAAATTTCTAAATGATGTGTCATTCAGTTTTCTCAGCACAAACAGTTACAGTTCCCCTAGGAATTTGGAACTGTTGGCCATGCTCTTTCTAAAGGGGGAAGTGGTTAAAATAGCAGTTCATCCAAGCTGGCAAGCTAATGCAGTGGTGGCTACCTCTTCGTACTCATAAATAGACGTATAAAAATGAATATGCCACAAAACGCAATGGCTATGGTGTAATCACATGAAAGTTTATAGAGAAAACTCTCCAACTATTTCAGACTCTTAATTTTGGCTTGATTTATAGTGTTCTTCTAAATGATTGGTCAACTATTCCATCAATGTTATTGGTGGGATCTATCAGAAATATTTTTTAATGATTGTTAGGGGAACATGTAGGAGTGGTTTAATTATCTTCAAAATGTACAATGTCATATGCTGCCTTTCAGTTTGATTATTCTTAAGTTCAGTGGGAAATAGGCTTCTGAAAGTCGAATTTGGAATAAACAGGGCAAAAATGAGCGAATGTGGGCTGGAAAACTCTCAAAGCAAAGTACAGGTCCTGGCCCCAGGGCAGAACAGGCTGTCCTAAACCAAGTTCAGAAGGAAGTGTGGAAATTGAAGGGCAGAGTTGGAAAGCAATCTAGGGGAAGCAGGTAGCACGATGTGGAATCTGAAATGCTGGGCTACATGGATTTCAAGGACAGCTGGTTAACAAGGAAAAGCAGTACTGGTCTAAGACAAGTAAGAGACATTATCAAGGGGCCAGGCATGGTAGCTCACACCTGTAATTTCAGCACTTTAGGAGGCTGAGGCAGGCAGATCACCTGAGGTCATTGCATTAGCGCTGGAATGCAAAAGAAGAGTTTGGCTTGTTGGTAGAGAGACTGAGAAAGGCTAATGTGAGTAAAAGGGATTCAGGCATATTGGCAGCTCAGGGAAGGTAGGATAACTGTGACAAAAACAAAACAGCAGACAGGGAGTGTCTCACCAGACTATTTTAACAAAGCAAACCAGGTGGAGAGAGAGCTACTAATAACCTGCTAAATTATAATCCAGCGTGTTCTGGAATTGGGTGGGACTGTGCCTGGTAATGGCAGTGATGTTAGAAGTAACTGGAGCAAGAATGGGTCTGTTTGTATACCCCTGCTTTGGCTGGAGGACAAAATTCCCTTTACTTGTAGGGTCTCACTAGGCTTGTGTTGGTCAAGAGCCTTTCAACCATTCCCAAGGAGCGTATGAGCAGGAGTAGAGCTAGGAGGTAAATCCAGTGATTCAGAGATAAGGTTTGGGTGTCCTACCAAATGGAAGGGCCAGAAGTATCAGAAGTTCTGGGGTGGAATCAGGTTAAGACTTTCTTCCTTCCCTCATTCATTCAGTATTTATTATGTAGAGGTTCTATGCTAAGTTTTTGTGACTACCAAGATGCGAAGACATAGCCCCTGTCCTCCAATAATTTAGTCTTTTGGGTAAGCTAGATAAGAGGATGATAATCCAGTGTGGTGAGAACCATGACAAAGATAAATACAGGGCTCTGCAAGAGCATGCAAGCTGCTGGTGGGGAGCACAGATCATGAAAGATGATTTCCTGGAGGAGGTGATGATTGAGCTGTGTCAAAAAGGATGAGTAGGAGATAGGTAGGTAATGATGGAGCTTATTCTAAACCAGCGTTTGTGCAAATCCTGAGAGCTGGAAGAGCGTGATGCAGTCAGGAACCCTCAGTATTTCCGGGCTGCTGAGGCTGGAGAGTCATAAGGAGCATTTGGTATGTCATAATTTCTCTGCTATGGTGAGAAATTCAACCACTCGCTTTTAGGTCACTCAGACCAGCTCCAATAATGAGCAATAGTGGCTCTCTTAATTTTCTGTGAGCCCTTTCCTAGGCAAGCTTCCCTTCATTGGAATTCCTGTCTTCTTACCAAGAAACAGAGTCTAAGTTCTTTCTGGACTGGCGGGGGTGGAGTGATGAGGGGGAGTTGAAATTACCTCTTTCTTGCACATAGACCTACATGCTGAGATTCTAGCACTCCTCCCACTTGGGTTTTTGGAACTGGGTCACAAACTGGCATACCCTGGTAAGCTCATGGAGACTCTTTCCTTAAGCCCTCCCTTTAGCAGAAAGAGATGGACTCATGCCTGTCTAAATAGCAGACTCTGGAGCATGCAATTAGAACAATCTTTGGGTACTTTCACCCCTGGAGGACTATCCCTTAGGTCCTACAGTTTGGGGGTTGAATTTATATTCAGCATTTCATTTTATTGCATAAAGATGTTATAGAAAATGAAAATGTCATGTTTTTTAGTGCTGCTTAGATATTATGTATGGTGATGGATTGTTGCTATGAATATTTGAGTTGCTATGAATGCTTGAAGAGGCAAAGTGTGTCATAGTGAAAGTGCCAGAATGTTGTGTTTGCTACCTGACTGATGGTTCTGGTGCTAAAATGCAATTAATGAGGCTTGCCTTGCCCACCTCATGTGGTTATTT
Source organism: Hylobates moloch (assembly GCF_009828535.3). Lineage (NCBI taxonomy): Eukaryota > Metazoa > Chordata > Mammalia > Primates > Hylobatidae > Hylobates > Hylobates moloch. The sequence goes on from NW_026652279.1 coordinate 138,563,474, forward strand.
GAAAGATTAAATTACAGAAGCTATGTGAAAATGAAGTGTCAGTAGAATGCTACCCAAACAGAAGATGTTATTATTTGAGTTGCTTCTGGGGAGATAAAAGAGCACATTTTTCTTCTGAAATGTATCTTTTAAGTAGGAATGAGTTACCATGGTATTAGAGACACTTCAATACAAAATTGACAAATAAATGGAAAAGAATTTATAAAATGTCATTTAGAGCTGTTTTTTAATAGTGTCTCAATGCATTGAATAGCATTTAAGGCTCTTTTTCCTATCTGTATTTAAGGGCTCTAGTTGCAAATTGATAGATATTTGATTCTGTAATTCCAGATATTCTGAACATTGAAATAGGTAGCACTTTTGTGAAAGATAATTGCTCTGAAAGAGAGTTTTAGCTTTGACTGAGAGAACGGTATTGGTAATTTCCAAGAGCACTTTAAAAAGTGGCTGCAGAATTCAAACAGAGCGCCATCAAGATCAGGATTAGTGGAAGCAGAAGGAGTGAGCAAGAGGACTACAGCATCTGTTCTAATAGTTTAAATGTGCAAGGGAGATGAGAAGTGAAGAAATAGAAGGAAATGGGGAGGGATTTGCAAGACATTTATTATCTTTCAACAAAGGGTGGTGCCTGTTGCACATGTATTACAGAAAGGGCATAAATCTTCCTTTCAACAATGATCAAGGTCTGGGATTAAATATCTGCTCCAAGCTCCTTCTTTTCAGTCATCCTCCCTCCCTCCTCACTCGCAAGGCTGTTGCAAACTTCCAGAAGGAGTCCCTGGGTGTGTTTCGCAGGAAGAAGGAATGTCCTCCTCTCAAAATAACTCAGAGAGCAGTGAGACATTGACTTGGGACTTGGGAACATTCAAGAAGAAATGGCTACAGCAGAGAAATTTATTTTTATCTGAGTTTCATGTCCTGACTAGAGAAAGAAAACTGATTATAAGGGCCATAGAGGTGACCTGCTACCACAGAAATCTAGGTGTAGGGTAGGGTGAAGGTTCTTTGTCCCTCCATGCTTAAGGCGATGCATTGCTTGCACACAGTGGGAAGCACTAGACTTTTGATTTCTCAAGAGTATTATTTCCAATAATATTTCTATAAATAGGAAAATATGAGAAATGAAGTTAGCCGTTTCACTGAAGAAGCAGTTTCCTACATTTTTGTTTAACAAAACTATATAAATGTACTAGTGTCATACTAGTGCTATAAAAGAAAGCAAGAAAATTGTAAAGCTCTAGAATATTTAGTGTGGCTGGGATATATCACATTGATATTCTGTTAATCTGATGTTTTCAATTAAGCCTTTCTAATTGGTGCTCACAGATAATCTAATTCCATTTATATGGGGAATAAGTTTGAATACCTTCTACTAATACACCCATGTCCAAAATACTTTTTCAAGTGAAAAGTCACATGTACATTATGAAAATTCTCTTTCAGATACATTAGTTGTTAAATTCTAGAACTAAAATACTGAATTTATTGCTTTCTCAAAACAGTATTTAGTTTTATGAATAAGGTACAGTAGTATGTCAATTGTAGTACATTGCAGTAATGAAACACCTGCTGCTCAGATAATCTAAAACATGCAACTAAGGACTTTTAACTTTCCATTTTACTGTGTTAGGAAAGGAGGTCAGGTATTGCCTATATAATTTCATACTTAGCAAAGCTTGTTATGAGGCTAGTGTGATAATATATATGCTAAATAGATATTTCTTGCTATCTGGGTGTGGTGAGATGAATGCCTGGAGAGTAACTGGTTTTTTCTGTTGGCTCAGGGGCTTGTATCTGCCTGTTCTGGAAGGGCGAGTCTGAAGCACTGAGTGCTTTTCTATTCTTTCCTGCTGCAGAGTGGTTCTGAAACAGCTAATCTAACTTCAGAATATACACAAAATTGAAAAAACAAGCAAGCAAGTAAAAACCCTTGGGAGATTAGGGCGTGCACAGGATTTTAAATACATGTTAAGGAGGAGCAAGAGCTGACTGTGGTTTATTAAGCACATTAAGAGACTTTGAGATCCTTTCAATTAGTATAGAATTCGAGACTGGACTTTGTGGAGTTTCTTTTTCTTAAAAACTTTTTAAAAATTAAGCTTTAAAAAATTGAAGTAGAACCCACATACTAAAAATCAAAAGCACATGTTTACTTACTGAGATGGACACTTAGATCATTGAATCATTGCCTTTTGTTTCCCTAATATCAGCATTTCAGGTTCCAAATTTCACTCAGAGCACAGTTTCGGTTGCATCTCATACTTTTTGATATACCATATTTTCTGTTATAATTGAGCTCAAAATTTTTCTTGCGAGTAATTCTTTGACCAATGGGTTATTTAAAAGTGTGCTGCTTTTTACCCAAACATCTAGCCCTTTTCTAGTTATTTTTATTATTGATTTCTAGCCAAATACCATAAGATTAATGATTTTAATTCTTTGAAATTTGTTGAGACTTGATTTATGGCCCACCACTTTGTCAACTTTGGCAAATGTTTAATATGCACTTAAGAAAATGTGTATCTTTTTTTCTGCTTCTCTTCTTTACTGAGATAGATATATTCAAATCTAATTGTGATGACCCATTTATCCTTTGATTCTGTCAATTTTTGCTTCAAGTACTTTGAGGCTATTACTATTATTTATTAGATGTATGCAAATTTATAATCATTAAATCAATTTAGTAGATTGGCACTTTTATCATTATAAAATATTCACCACCTTCAGTAATATTTATTTTTTTCTGATGTTAGTATAGTAATAGCAACTTTCTCTTGTTTTTGCATTGAATATGCCTCTCCAATATTTTATTTTTAATTCTTCTGTGTCCTTATGTTTAAGGTGTGTTTCTTATAAACAATACTGGGTTTTATTTTTTAATCCAGTGTGATGGTTTTCTTCAATTGGAAAATTGCATCTAAATTGCTAATATATTTGAGTTTAAATCTATCATCTTATCTATTTCCTGTTTGTTCTTTGTTTTTTAAATTTTCTCCCCTTTCTTACCTCTTTGGAATTATTTTTATGTCTATTTTCTCCTCTATTAGTAATTATTTATGTATTATTTTACAATATTTTCTAGTGGTTGTCATCAGCATTACAACAGGAATTCTTGACTTGATAGAATCTACAAAACAATACTTTTACCACTTCCTGAACAATGTCAGGACATCAGAACACTTTGACTTTATATACTATACTTCTGCATTTTTCTTTATTTTTATATATATTTGTATATTTCGTGTATGTGTGTGTGTATTTTAGTCCTTCTCCCTTAAGAATATTATTTTCTACAGTTATAATTGTTTATAGTTATCCTTTACATTGCTTTTCATTCTGTCTTGTGTTTCTCTATTTCTACCTGGGATTATTTTCTTTACCTCTGAATAACTATTTCTTTTAATGCTGGTTTGCCAATGATGAATTCTCTTAGTTTTTGTTTGTTTAAAAATCTTTTTGTTTCTTCTTTACTTTTTTAAAAAGAACTTTACAATTTTCATACCACAAAAGCCACTTTCTCCTTCACTTTATTTTTTCCTGTTTCCTTCACTTTAAAAAAATTGTGGTAAAATACACAACATAAAATTTACCGTTGTAACCATTTTTAAGTGTGTAATTCAGAAGTGCTAAATATAGTTACGTCATTGTACAACCAATCTCCAGAATGTTTTCATCTTGCAAAACTTCTCCTTTACTTTGGTGATTATTTTTTCTGGGCATAGAAATATAGCTTGAAAGTTATTTTCTTTCATAATTGATGGTGAGAAGTTAGCTGTCAGTATGATTGTTATTTGGAGGAAATGTTTCATGTTTCTTGGCCATCAATGATAACTCCATTATGTGATTGTCTGTGAATCCTTTTCCTTTTTCTTTTTTTTCCTTTCCTTTCCTTTCCTTTCCTTTCCTTTCCTTTCCTTTCCTTTCCTTTCCTTTCCTTTCCTTTCCCTCCTTTGTTTTTTTTCTTTGTTAAGATTTGGAGACTTATTCTGTCACTCAGGCTGGAGTGAAGTGGTACCATCATAGCTCACCGTAGCCTAGAATTCCTGGACTCAAGCAATCTTCCCACATCAGCCTCCTGAGTAGCTGGGACAAGAAGCATGGTCACTGTACCTGGCTGTGAGTCCATTTCCATTGTCTTCTTTTTATTGTCATTGCATTGGTTTTTGGTTTTCAGTAATTTGGTCCTGTCACATGGCATGGTTAGTAATTTTTGATTGAATGCTGGATATTAGGTATATAAAATTGTTGACATTTGAATGATTTTATATTCCTTCCAGAGAGGATTTTCTTTTCTGTTGGTAAGCAGTTAGTGTAAGGGTAGATCACCTTGATTTAATTAATGATTAAGATGATGTGTGATGGAATTTAGGTCCATGTAAGGTCTGGCATATTTTGGTTTGTTCTTAATCCTAGGACATAGCCTTTCTGGGGTCTAAATTTAAGCCAAGGCATTTACCTTGATGGTTCTTAAACATCAGTTTTTATTTTCTCATCCTTGTGAACTTGCTGAAAGCTCTGAGCTTGAAACTTGAAAGATCTGCTTGGCCACTAGGCCCTGTGGTGCTTAAGAATTGGCAAATTTATCAAGGGGCAATGTGGAGGAGAATGTTGAATTTGCATTTATGTACTTTTTCTCTCCCTGTGATCTTGGCCCTTTAAGTGTTTACTACCTGAGTTGCCTCCCAGTGGGTTCGAATAACCAATGTTTTAAAATAGAATTTTATCCAACATCTTGGTGAGAGTGTCTGCCTGATACATAACCTGTAGATGGATGTCCTCTGGAATTTCCTTAGGACAGATTAAAACTAAAGTATGAAGATTCTCTATCTAGAAATTTAGGTCTGATCAGGACTTGTGGGTGGCTGTTCACCCCTCTGGAATCTGCCATCACTAAGTTTATATTTCAGTGGGATAATGGGCAAAGGACACTAATTAATATTCCACAGTAATAATATGCAGGTGGCCAGGAAATCCATAGACAAATGTTCAACCTTAATAAATGGTAAGAAAATTGAACTTGAAGCAAGGAGATGATTTTCCGCCGTCAGATTAGGTTAAAAGGATCGATTTTCCTATTGGTGGGAATATAAATTTACCCAAGCTATATTAACAATAATGATCACTGACATTTACTGAGCACTCACTGTGTGTCATGAGCTGTTTTGAACTCTTTATATGTATCATTTATTCTCATAACATCACAAAGTAAATGAGATTGCTATTAATCTCATTTTCAGAAGAAAAAACTGATGTTGAGACGGTTAAACAACGTGCCCAAGATCACTCAGATTGTCAGTAACTGCACTGAAATTAGGACCCAGGGAGCCTGAATGGAGTGTCCACACCCTTGTCCACTAACTTAGCCTCTCAATTCTATTTCTTCAGCTTCATCCTACAGACATGGTCAGACACATGTACAAAAAGGCATGTACGGAAAGGTTCCCCATAATACTGCCTGCAATAGTTGAAAGCTGGGAACAGACTCAATATGCATTCATATGGAAATGTAAAAATGAAAGCTTCCACGTAAAATATCCAAACAGTGGAATACTCTGTATCAGTTACTAAGAATAAGGTAGATCTAAATTCACTAACATGGAAAAATCTTCAAGATATAGCTTTAATTTTAAAAAGATTAAGGCGAGGGATGGTGGCTCACACCTGTAATCTTAGCACTTTGGGAGGCTGAGGTGGACAGATCGCTTGAGCCCAGGTGTCGGAGGCCAGCCTGGGCAACATGATGAGACGTTGTCTCTACAGAATAATACAAAAATTAGCTGGGTGGGATAGCACATGCCTGCATCCCAGCTACTTGGGAAGCTGAGCTGGGAGGATTACCTGAATCCAAGAGGTCGGGACTGCAGTGGCCCATGTTCATGTCACTAAACCCCAGGCTGGGTTTGACCCTGTCTCAAAAAATTAAAAGAAAGGTTAAAAAACATATTAGTAAAAAAACTGTGTAATCGGTATATATAGAGATAGAAATGTCCTTATTGATATACACACCGAATTGTTAATAGTGATTTCCTCCTAAGAGTAGGGTTTGTGGGTGGTAGGTGGGAGAATTTTGTATTTTAACTTATACTTGCCTTGTATTATTTGTACTTTAGTATACTGAGAACATATTACTTTTGTATTATTTAAAAATATTTTATTGTACAAGTTTTAAACATACACAAAGAAGGAAATAGTGTAATGAATATCCATATATGCACCATCTAGTGCATGCAAAACTCATCAGTTTTAACTCACTTACTTCACATATAACCTACCTACCTTTCTTTCAATGCTTTACTGCTCCTAAAATGCTTTCAAGCAAATCCCAGGCGGCATATCATTTTACTCCTAACTCAGTATGCCTCCATAAGTGTTACAGAACTTTTATTACATAACCACAGGACCATAATCATACCTTATGAATTGACAATATTTTTTGGTATCATGTAATACTCTGTCCATAATCAAATTGCCCCAGTTGGCTAAAAAATATCTGTTTATAGGTACTTTGTTTAAAACAAAATTCAAATAAAATTCTCACATGATGCTTAGTTGTTAGATCTCTTTTGTCTCTTTTAGTCTAGAACAGTTCCCTTCACATTTTTTTACACCATTGACTTATTTGTAAGTTATTGATTATGAAAATAAGTAATTCAAACATAGATTCCTATAAATAAATTATATGGCAACTCATGTTGCACATTAAATCTTATGGAACAAAGGCATTCTAATCCTACTTGTAAGTATTTATTTCCCCCATCATTCATCAATACGGTGCTTGTCAATTCACCAGCGTTTTTTGAGTGCCTAAGATGGTTTGAACAAGAGACATTTTAAGGGAATATTAGCAGAGGAGAGGAAAAAATACAAAAGAAAATAGAGTCACCAAACTTTTAGGCTCATTAAGTGTATGATCTGGACTAATTTTAAAATTATACTATTTTACTCTAAATTAAAAATTCAGCTTATCAATTTCGTAGTGAAAACGGTTATAAATGTATTTTTGTGTGGAATTCCACATCTAATTTTTTTGTAAATCACCTTCCTCTCTTCTTTGCTTCCTCCCTCCCTTCCTTCCTTTCTTCCTTCCTTCCTTCCTTCCTTTCTTCCTTCCTTCCTTTCTTCCTTCCTTCCTTCCTCCCTTTTTCCCTCCCTCCCTTCTTTCCTTCCTTCCTTCCTCTCTTTCTTTCTTTCCCTCCGTTCCTCCCTCCCTTCCCTACCTATCTCCCTGTTCCTTCCTTCCTCTCTTTCTCTTTCTTCTTTCCTCCTCCCTTTCTTTTTTTCTCTCTCTTCTCCCCTTCCTTCCTTCTCTCCTTCCTTCCTTCCTGCCTTCCTGCCTTCCTTCCTGACTCTCTGTCTTCTTTTTTTGTTAAATTTTAACTACAGTTAGAAGTCATTGGTGTGGAATTCAGCATTTTTTCTAATGTATTATAATACATTTTAAATATTCTATCTTTGAAAAGATCAGATAGTTTAAGAACTTTTGAAGAAGGGCGAATTGACATAATTACAATCTACCCAGAATTACTGAGGATAATTTAAATGTATTCCATGCATAATAAATAAAGCTGTGCATCATTGTTTACAGCATTTGAGAGGGAATGCCAAGATGGAACAGCATTATTCTTCTCGATCCAAGGAGACCTAATTAGCACTAATAGGGGGGAAAACAGAAAATGAGAGCAGAAGCTCAATATGATATCAGAGAAAATATCCTAATGGACGTATTGATCAGTTAATGGGAAATTCCCAAGAGAAGAAATGTTAATGCAATTGAAGGATGTAATTGAGAAGGCAGAAAACACTGCAGGAGGCATAAATGTACTGTTTGTAATTCTCTACACAATCCTGCACAGGTTGGTTCCTTGTTAAAAAATTTCATCTTTATTCTGAACATAGATAAAAACTAGCATTGATAGATATATTCTTAGTGAAGGAATGTCTAGAAAAAGAACAGAATCATTAAAGCTAGGCTTTGTTTTCATTTCTCCTGCTGGTATTAGAATGTGCATTCTAGAAATTCCCAAAGGAGGCTCATATTTCAGTGATTCACATTCATTCACTTCAATATTATGAAATTTGCTTCATTATAATATTATGATGATACTACAGACATTTGTATAGTAAGGTGCATTGAATGCATTAGCAAGTTGGAAATAGTATACGATTAAGAAAACCGTAGCCAAGTTGATAGCTGTTTACACTAAAAATGTACTCCAGTAAGCTAAATCAATCTGTATTAATTTAATTTTGGCTCTTGCTGGTAGAAATAAGTTTGTACAGTAACACAATGCTTTCTGTGATTGATGTTGACTAAGAAGGAGAGAAGTTAGACAAACTCTTAGGAGCTTTCTATTATTATAGTAATCGAGTTACTTGTCCAGCCAATTCTGGTCTACAAAATAACAGGTTATCTTTTATTACTAAACACAGTCAATTTTTCTATTGACTCTCATATTATTTGGTGGAAAATTTTAAGCTATAGAGAGAGCTGAAACACCTCAGAAATTCATCAAAGCCCTTTTAATTAAGCTTGGGCACTGCAACCAGGGGTACAATGCGTAATTACTTCTAGTTTGCGTTAGCTGAATCAAATTTTTTACTTAGTAAGAGAGACAAATTTAGGACTGAATAATTATTTAGTTTTCATAGGTCAGCAACATACATTTGAATTACTCAGATTTACTGTATTCAGGTTAACTTCTTAAGACCTTTATTTTGCTTTGTGCTGCATTGACATGACCAAAGCATTTAGAATTTAAACCAAGTTTCCAAGGCAGGGTTAAATGCAAAACCTATAATGATTTTTTAATAGGAGTGAGGGTTATTGTGAAAGGTCACAAACTAATTATAGGGAACTGCCTACCTAAGCACACTCATTATACGGGCATTACACCCATCAGAAGATGCATTTGTTTATTTAAACTTGCTGACCATAATCTAGACATGTCTATTCGAATGATGCAAGGCACTTTCTTATTTGAGAAATGAACACAGCAAGCAGTTGATCTTGGTCCTGGAATTTGTGAAGAAAGCCTGGAAATAGGATTTGAAGTGTATCACCAAGGTAAATGAATCAACTTGGAAACATTCTGCAGCTGTCAAAAGAAAGTCTTTTATATGAAACAGCAATCTTCATATTTGGCAAAAATAAATTCAAGTGAAAGGCAACTTAGTGAACAGATAATTTGCTACACAGTGTCAGGTTTTCCCTCTTTCCCTGTACCATCTAAGCACTGTGCATAATCTCTTCTATGTCAGAATGTCTGAGTCACAGGATGTTCACAAATCAAAACCATAGTTCCATCCAGTAAACCTTTTTCTCTCTGGGCATAAAGCCATGTTCCCTACAGATTTCAAAGCAAATATTTCTACAATTATAGAGTTACATCTTTTTCTTTAGCAATATGTCTACTAAATTATATTCATGATACAACAGCATTGAAGTAGGAGGCAAAATTCAACTCTGGAGGTGGGGCTTGGACAGTGGAACAAATTGAGGACTAGCTAAAAAGAGTCCAGGGCAGAAGCACCACCCCATAAGACATGCCCACCAGGACCATAAACTGCTCATTAATTTGCATACAATTAAAAGTGGGTATGAATGTGAGTGCAGACTGTGTCTGAGCTGCTACTCTGGGCACACTGCCCATAGGGTAGCCTTGATCCACAAGGAGCAGTACCTCTGCTGCTGCTGTACACTGTTGCTTCAATAAAAGTTGCTGTTTAACACCAAGGGCTTGCCCTTGAATTCTTTCCAAGGGCAAAGCCAAGGACCCTCCGGAGCTAAGGACCTTCCTGGGCTGAGCCTCAATTTTGAGTGCAGTTCCCCTGTCCTGCATCACTTTTAAGCTAAAACTTCAGAAGAGTGGACTCCTCATCCAGGATCCCTGTATCAAGTCCTTCTCAAATTGGTTCCGGACTCTCTTGTTAAAGAACAGCAATTTATCATTTAACTGCTTCAAAAACTGTGGTAATGGCCTGGCATGGTGGCTCATGCCTGTAATCCAGGCACTTTGGGAGGCAGAGGTGGGTAGATCACTTGAGGCCAGGAGTTCAAGACCAGCTTGGCCAACATGGCGAAACCCTGTCTCTACTAAAAACACAAAAATTAGTGGAGCGTGGTGGCACGTGCCTGTAGTCCCAGCTACTTAGGAGGCTGAGGATTGCTTGAATCCAAGAGATAGAGGTTGCAGTGAGCAGGACTGGGGAACTGCACTCCAGCCTGGGCAACAGAGCAAGACTCTGTCTCAAACAAAACAAAACAAAGCAAAACAAAAAACTGTGGTAATTTAACATTCTACTCTTTCACTAAAGTGCAAAATAAGACTGTTAGTGACTTGATATAAAACAGCACATAACAAGGCGTTTTCAGAGATAGCTTGTTTCTAGTTTTTAGGGCTGGATATTTGTATGTTCCTGTAAGGGCTCAATAGCCTCGGAAATGTCACTTCTTAGATTCTACAAAGAGAGTGTCATTCCAAATCTCCATTTACTTTAGGGTTTGCAGATTGTTTAGAAGTTAGGAAGTTGATATGAATGTTAATAATTCTTAATATTAGTGCTAAATAAAGTTAAAACTTCAAGTGATATTTGCTGTTTGTAGTTTGGAAAAACTTTTTTTGTGTATGTTTCATTTGCTTTTAATAGCATTACTGAGATATAATTGACATACAAGAAACTTCAAATATTAAGTGTGCAATGTGATGTTTTAGCTTATTTATATACCTATGAAACCATTACCACAATCATAATAGCGAATATACCTGTGACACTCTAAAATTTCCTTATGCCACTTTGTAATTCCTCCTCTCTTCCCTCTTTCCCTTATCCCTGAGAAATCACTGATCTGTTTTCTGTGACTGTGTATTAGTTGGTATGTCTTCAGATTTAAGATACAGGGATTTAGCTAGTATGCACTATTTTTGTCTGGCTTCTTTCAGGCAACATAGTTATTTTGGATTCACCTATGTTTTGTGTCTCAATGAGTCATACTCCATGATATGGAATTGTACTCCATGATATGGACACACTACATTTTGTTGTCTTTTTTGGGTTGTTTTCAGCTTGGGCTATTATAATAAAGCTGCTATTAATGTTCTTAGATAAATCTTTTTGTGGGCATGTATTTTCATTTCTCTAGGGTAAATATTTAGATATAGAATGGTGAGGTCCTCTGTTTTATGTTAATTTTTCAAAAGCTGCCAACTTGTTTTCCAAAGGGATTGTACCATTTTACATTCTTACTAGTAGTGGAGGAGAGTTGCAATTGCTCCATTATCTTTGCCAACATTTGGTGTGGTCAGTATTTTTAGTTTTAGCCATTCTAGGAGTTGTGTAGTGGTAACTTACTGTGGTTTTAATTTGCATTTCCCTAATGACTAAAGATGTTGAACATCTTTTCATATGCTTATCTGCCATTCATCCACCTTCTTTGCTGAAATGTCTGTTCAAATATTCTGTTTTAAAGTAATTATATGGCTTGGGTTTTATTTCCTGTCAAGCTTTGAGGGTTTAAAAAATATATTCTTTATATTTTCTCTAAGTATGTGGCATTCCTTTTTTTCCCTCTTGGCAGTGGATTTTTAATAACACAAGTTTTAAAATTTGACAAAGCCAATTATCTTAGTCTATTGGGGCTGCTATAACAAAATACCATAAGTTGGGTAGCTTATAAACAACATGACTGTATTTGTCACAGTTTTGGAGGCTGGAAAGTCCAAGAACAAGGCACCAGAAGATTGGATGTCTGGTGAGAGCCTATCTTCAGGTTCATAGATGGTGCTGTCTTGCTGCATTCTTACACGGTAGAAGGAGCAAGCTAGATGTCTAGGGCCTCTTTCATAAGGGCACTGATCCCAGTCATGAGGGCTCTGCCATTATGATCTAATCACCCCTCAAAGGCCATATTTCCTAATATCATTACCTTGGAGGTTAAAATCCCAATATATGAATTTTGGGAGGACACACACATTTAGATCACAGCACCAATTTATCGATTTTTAAAGATTTTTAAATTGTGTTTCTGGTGGTTTAGCACCTTTGAGCTTCTTAGTGCTGTCCTTGGTCCAGTGCCACACAGGACTTACAGGGAATAGACATTGAGAATAGGTATACTTAATACATGAGGACATTAAGCATCTCGACTTTGGTCTCTAGGCACAAAGCCAAAAAGGAAGAGATGCATCCTCCTCTTTCAGGAGGAAGTACACCATGGCTTTGGCACAATGTAGCTTCCAGAGATTTCTCACATTTGGCATCATGACAACTCAGCATCATGAGGCATGGCTACTGCAGATGTAAGGTCTCTGTGGCTGCTTCTTTGCAGGTAATGGAAGCAGAATAGATTTGCTCCTGAGGACTCCCAGGTAGAAGCAGAGAGATTTCAAGAGAATCTGGGGATCCCAAAATTGTGACTGAGAGGACAAAGTCAGAAGAAATATGAATTGTTACTATAAATGTGCCTTAATTCTATTCTCTAGGTTTATACATAGACATAGGGCATGGTAGGCAATACAATCTTTAAAGGACAACAAAGTAGTTTGATTAATATTGGCATGATCTTAGCTCTTGGCCATGATGCAAATTATGCCTGGCTTAATTATCTCCATCAATTTGAAGGAGCAGATGCTCAGGTGTATAGACAGATGCGGAGATTCCCTTGGGGGCACTTAATCTGTGCCTTCTTATGGACGTGGGGGATGCCCACTGATTTCAATTGACATTACTTTCATTAAGAACAATGTGGCAGGCCTTTTCTCAAACTGTATTCAGCTACATATAACCTGTGTCTGAACATTCTTCAGCAGCTACAAAGACAGCCTAGTGGATGACAAAATCCACATCTTCATGTCAAGCTAATTTGGGGAACATTTCATCACTTAGCTTCACAACGTGAAGAACGTTAGTAATCAGTGGTGTGTGCATTTCCATCCATTCCCTTTGTGAAGATGTTTACACTGCATAAAAATGGTGGAGGGCTGGAGGGTTGGGAAGAGCAGGGTCCTGGAGTGGGGTCATGTTTTTATGTCCCTTTGACACCCTGCCCCCTTCCAGAGTGTCCTTTCCTTCCAGAGTGTTGGTGGCTGCAGCGACAGTGGAGCGAATACCTGGCTGAAGGTGGGGTGGCGGTTTACTAGCACCTGTGCTCCTCACTGGTGATATCGTTCATGCTAACTCTGTCTGGGTTATTCAGGAATCTTTTTAAAAAAAGTTTCTTTTCTATACTTTTGGTGTTATTCAGAATAAGGTTTGGTGTAAAACTGTTTCTTCTGGGTTGGAACAAAGAATTTTTTAAATGCAGATTTTGTGAGGGAAGAAGATTCCAGACATTAGATCTCTCGAGAACTGCCCATCTGTTAAAAAATTATATTCCTGTTGGACTAGAGTGTTGGCAATTGCAAAATGGACTGCTACTGCGAGCCATTTATTCTGTCTCACTGGACAGAGTAAATTGTTTCCTAATTGGAGCTATGTCATGACATGAACTGTAAAATGTGGTAGCAATAACTTACTCTCAGCTTAAAGAAATGACAGAAAATCATATGCTTTCACAGAAAGCCTTTCTTTTTCAACTATAATGTGAGATAATTTTAAAAAAAGTAAAACTTTTCTGCGACACTATTTTACACATTAATTTACAATACATTTTTTGCAATATTTTAAAAGAACTAATTAAAATGTATTTTCTGTATGCGCTTAAAAATAAATAACACCATTTTAAATAAGTAAATCAGTTTTTTGAACATAATCTCATTTATGTTTTTATGTCCTATAGATCATAGACATAATTGCTGCCTTTAGGATGAAATCTGTGGTATAGAAAACTTGCCTGCCAGATATTAAAACATATGTATGTAACAAATACACACACACACACTCATACATGCACATACACATATGCACACATACACACGTCTGTATTAAAAACACCCATTAACAAATTAGGGTATTTAGTATATGACAATTGTGGAATTTAAGAAGTAATAGACAAAAGGATTATTCTAAATGATGTTAAGATTATTGGCTATCTAATTAGATCTCTATGCTGCATCTTTCACAAACACACACTGCAAATTGATTTAAGACCTGGACATTAAAAACAAAAAAACAATCCCAAACTACAAAAGTGCTAGAAGAAAAGGAATGAAATGTATTTGAATAATTTGGGATGACGAAGGACTTTCTCAGCATGATAGAAAACCTAGAAATCATAGAAGAAAATATCAATATATTATAACTTTATATTATCTTTTATTTGAAAAGATAATATAAAGTTAAAAGATAAGTGAGAGGTTGGGAAAAAATACATGCAACATATTTAAAGGCAAAGATTAATGTTTAGAATATTTTACTAAGAATGAACTAAGAAGAATAAAAAAGACAATTAGCCACATTAAAGAAATGACAAAGAATATAAACAAGAAATGTATGGAAGAGCAGATATAAATCTCCAATAAGCTTAAAAAAGGATTCATCGGCTGAGTGCAGTGGCTTACACCTGTAATCCCAGCACTTTGGGAGGCTGAGGTGGGTGGATCACTTGAGGTCAGAAGTTTGATTCGAGCCTGGCCAACATGGTGAAACTCTGTCTCTACTAAAAATACAAATTGAGGCAGGGAATCAAACGGCTGAAGAGGTTGCATTGGCAGATTGACCACCTGATCTCTCCTGGCGACAGAGTTACTGAAAGATTTATAAAGGGAGAATTAAACAGTAACAAGATACTGTATTCCCCACCCGACTGGCAACATATCAATTGATTAATAACATCCACACTTGGTGAGGAAAAATGGACATTCTCATGTTGTACTGATGACAGTAAATACAGGTATAGCTTTTACATACTAAAAACTATATCTGTAAATCAACATCATCTATCAAAATAAAAAATATGCGTGACCTTTGACCCAGCAGTTTCACAAGGAATCCTACTTCTAGAGTTCTATCCGACAGAAATGTTAGCTTAATTATATAAAAAAAGGTCACAAGATGCTAATTGCAGTGTTGTTAACTAGTCAAAAATTGGAGAAAAACTCTCAATCTTTGGGAAAATGTTTGAATCAATTACAGAATATTCATCAAAGGAAATTCAGGTAGAAGTTAAGAAGAAAGAAGCAGATTCACATGTACTGACTTGGAAAACTTCATTGTAAGTAAAAGAAAAAGCACATTGCAAAACCATATTCATAGCCTGATTCTATTTTCATTTTGGAAAAGAATAACAACAAAAATATGTGTTCCTATAAACACAGAATAAAGTCTGGAAAAATATAAAACAATCTCTTGATGGTGGCTACAGGGATGGGGGCTGAACTGTCAGGAGAGAAAGGAAGGAGGAGTTTCCCTTTTCATTTCATATAAAAAAAAAGTGAGATTATGAGTGATTTTGGCTTTTTTGGTTTTGTATATTTAACATCATTTTTTCATTATAGACACACATTTCTTCTGTATTCAAAAAACAAATGTAACCTTGAAAAGATAATTCTTGAAGGATGGATTAAAAAGATGAGTGACTGGAGACAGGAAAACAATTTAGGAGACTTTAAAAGACCCTGGGGAGGGCCGTGAGGGGTGGACCCAGGGCAGAGACGAAGGGATTGTGAAGTGGGGGACTGACGTGAGACTCTGGAAAGTGAAACTTAAGAGGAGAGACAAGCTCCGACACACAGATGATGACTAATCTGAGGTTGGAGCCTCAACTCCTAGTCCAGTGCTCTCTCAGTATCTCCCAAAAGGCCTCATGTAAGAGGTACCATCAGCCCATCACACAGCTCTACACAGACTCTTGGGGCCTGGGACTTGGGCATGGATGCACACAGAGCACACTCGAAGCAGATAACAAAACCTATGTTACCTAGTTCCTGTGTAGGCAACAATTTCAGCTCTCATTTCCCACTTAAATGTTGCCACATGAGACCAGGTAAAAGCAACATCATCTTTTCCAAGGGTCCCTTGGGCTGTTCCGTGTTACATGGTGACCTGAAGCTTATAGCACCATTGCATCAGCCTTCTCAGGGAAAAGCAAGCATCTCTCTGACTGACTCCATGGGAACCCAGAGTTCCTTCCTGCACTCCACTTGAAGCCTGACTGTAGTATGTAGTCTGCACAACCCATGCTCAAACCTTTTGGTTCCTGTTTACTAAGATCTGCTCATAAGCACGAGGCAACCCACACAGAGTCTGCTCTGAAGCCAGCTTCATCATTGCTATAAACAGTTATTGGGAAAGTTTTTGTTTATGGCCAAGCCATGTCTCACCCTTGAGCTCCTTCCAGGTCCCTGGGCACATCAGCTAATGTGCATAACCAACAGCTCAACATAGGGTAGGCAGTGTCACACAAAGTGTATTAATTTCATGTGGGATACCTCTCTCTGGGGCATGCTGACTTTTTATTTGTTTACACAGAAACAATTGTTAAAACATCTGCTTAAATACTGTGAAATCTTTTTGAAAATTGGACCTTTTGGTCTAGCAGCGCAGCTGAGAAAGCTCATGTTTATCAAAGTAGAGGTAAATTGTATGTTGACAAAATGAATTCAGTGGAGTGTCTGTTATAATATTTCATGAGAGCAAGTAGAATGTCAACCAAAGCTTTCCTGCATTAAATAGGAAATATCTTTGTTTGAAGCTTTAAAGCACATTAGTATGCTATTACCTTGACTTTTTAAAATTGTATGAATCTATCATATAGAATGCTCCATATAAAGCTTTTGTGGAAAACAATTTTAAATAAAATTCAAAATATATCTGAGGGCTGACCTGGTATGGTAGAGAAGATATGTTCAAAATGTCATTTCTCTTCGGTAGAAGATTGAACAACTTTTCTGATTTTAAAGCTATTACATGCTCACATCAACATCCCTAAGGAGCTGATATTGACCTATGAACATGCAAAAGCAATAGTCCTGCTGTTTTGCTTCTATAATGCAACAGAAAAACATTTGGCTTATACAATTAAGATAATCTGATTACATCACAGACCTGTCTTTTTTGAGTTTAAGTGATTCCTGTCTTGTGTCGGATGGAAGAAAATATAATTTTTCCCACCTTTTAGTATCAGATAATTTGCAGATCTTGTTGCTGAATGGCTTATCTTTAGAAGAAATTTCGAAATTGCAACATGAGTACCATTTTTCACATGCGATAATTGATATGATTTACTGGTAGCTTTTTTAAGCAGAAGCATGTGTCTGGTGGAAAGTGAAAATTCAATCTGTTTGTGGTTTGCCCTCCTTGATATCAATCACGGATTTTAACTGATTTGTCTAGTTGCTTAGGCATCTTGTAGAGAAATTTTAGAATGAAGAAACTCCAGTATATTTAATTCAATCTGTTACCTTGCTGATCAAAACACTTGCTTTTGCTGGGCTCAATTTGCTCCGTTTCTCTCTCCCTCTTTCTCTCTCACGCACGTGCATGCGTACACACACACACACACACACACACACAATCAGAATGAAATAACATAGCAGAGACATTTTAATCTACTTTAGAGAAAAATGAAAAGTGTAGTATTGTTTAATCTACTTTAGAGAAACATAAAAATATAATATTACTAGGACTCTGTCTTCTCTGTTTAAGTAATATGCTATGCCAAGATTGTGATGCCTAGCTGGTAGCTTGAGATCTGACCTCACAATGACAATGCTTTATTGCTCCCTTCATGCAGATGCCTGGTAACCAGGAGTCCTAGTTTAGCTCTTCAACACTCTTAGAAAATAATCATTAGTTTCAGTGGATTTGAAAGCCTATTGATCTACCACTAGTTAGACCCATAGACTAGCCACACCGGGTTTCTTTCCCAAAATTTTAACCCTGAAGATCCTACTACTTAATCATTTTCAAAAACTCCATTTAGAAGAACAAAATGAATACATTTGACTATTTAATATTTAAAACCTGGCCTAAAGGAATAATATTAACATATATGAATATCTAATATTCATAGGTATGTACGCTATAGCTTTACCATTGGGGCAAGCCAGACCGTGGAAGAACTGTACCCCACATTATATACATTTGCTTTCTGCTTCACATTTGGGTGTTATGACATCAGCTGCCCTCCCAGACCCATCGTTCTAGGGTACAGCAGAACTCAAAGTGTTTGTCAACTTGGACTTACGGCTGTCCACTAGCTTGCCTTAAGCAGATTCTGAAGAGCTGCACTCAAGATTGATCCCCTATGTTCTTTTGGTCTCATATTCTCTAGCCTTTCTTTTAACAGGCATACCAGGTCAAATGAGGGACATCTGCCCATTTGCAAACAAGCCAACCTCATCCCTGAGGTCAGCGATGAAGTGCTGAGTAACGAACTGGAAAAGCAAATAAGTAAAGGAGTTAGGAAGGACACTTGCTTATTTGGAGTTCACTAGAGAATGTGATTTTTCCTGAACAACTGCATACTTCCTACTATGCCTTTTGGGAAACTACCCAGATTTCCCACAATATGTACCTGATATGGAGAGGAAAAAAGCAAACCATGGTGGTCTAAGCAGCTTAGATTTGATAAAAATAATAAGGTAGGCCGGGTGCGGTGGCTCACGCTTGTAATCCCAGCACTTTGGGAGGCCGAGGTGGGCGGATCACGAGGTCAGGAGATCGAGACCACAGTGAAACCCCGTCTCTACTAAAAATACAAAAAATTAGCCAGGCGTGGTGGCGGGCGCCTGTAGTCCTAGCTACTCGGAGAGGCTGAGGCAGGAGAATGGCGTGAACCCGGGAGGCAGAGCTTGCAGTGAGCCAAGATTGCGCCACTGCACTCCAGCCTGGGAGACAGAGCGAGACTCCGTCTCAATAAAAAAAAATAATAATAATAAGGTAATTGCATACATTTTGCTTTTGTTTTGTCTCTAAAACCGTTGTCTTTCTCATGGGTCAAACTGGGCTAGTGGGCAGGGGATATTTTGTTTTTGAAACAGTTTTAATAGCATCTCTGACCAAATTTGCTTCACTTAAAATATTCTTTAGTGAAACAAGATTACCTCCTCACACCTCAATCCCCTACAACCCAGTTTATTAACTATGAGATCTAATGAAATTATTCTCAGCTGGTCCCAGAAAACAGCATACTCTGTTTACCAGCTTTTTTTAATCAACAGGATTAACACATGTAGCTTCCAATTATGCATACAAAAGGAGAAATGGTGATGTTTTTGCTTTGTCTGAACAGAGTGGTTCCTTCAGTTCATTTTCCAAACCATTCTGCCAGAACAAGCTGGTTCTTCTGGGAAGACGGAACTGCCTACGGCCATATGCACCCATCTGTTCTTCTCTACAAAAATGCGTTGGCCTTTTCCACACAGAGCCAGTGGGTGGTGGGGGTGACCACTGCAGATGGACAGGCCAGGTAAGCCTCGGTCAGGTAAGGGGACATTCATGGTTAAATGTGCAAGTATAAGAAAACCATTAAAAAAGAAGAGTTTACTGTAACAAAGGTACTTCTCTGCCCCTGCTGTGGCCAATTAGTTATTTCTCTGCAGAGAAATAACTTTGTTACAGCAAACTCTTCTTTGTAATGGTTTTCTTATACTTGCACATTTAACCATGAATGTCCCCTTACCTGACCGAGGCTTACCTGGCCTGTCCATCTGCAGTGGTCACCCCCACCACCCACTGGCTCTGTGTGGAAAAGGCCAACGCATTTTTGTAGAGAAGAACAGATGGGTGCATATGGCCGTAGGCAGTTCCGTCTTCCCAGAAGAACCAGCTTGTTCTGGCAGAATGGTTTGGAAAATGAACTGAAGGAACCACTCTGTTCAGACAAAGCAAAAACATCACCATTTCTCCTTTTGTATGCATAATTGGAAGCTACATGTGTTAATCCTGTTGATTAAAAAAAGCTGGTAAACAGAGTATGCTGTTTTCTGG